>NW_018742352.1:0-61199 GCF_001683475.1 Chenopodium quinoa
AATGAAAGTCAAACACATTCAAACAAAGCTATTTGAATCAAATGAAAGTCAAACACATTCAAACAAAGATTTTGAATCAAATGAAAGTCAAATACATTCTACAAAGCTAATTGAATCAAATGAAAGTCAAACACATTCAAACAAAGCTAATTGAATCAAATGAAAGTAAAACACGTTCAAACAAAGCTATTTTAATTAAATGAATGTCAAATACATTCTACAAAGCTAATTGAATCAAATGAAAGTCAAACACATTCAAACAAGCTATTTGAATCAAACGAGAGTCAAATAAATCAACAAAGTAATTAAATCAAATAAAAGTAAAATACATTCTACAAAGCTAATTGAATCAAATGAAAGTCAAACACATTCAAACAAAGCCTTTTAAATCAAATGAAAGTCAAACACATTCAAAAAAGTTTTTTAATTTAAATGAAAGTCAAACACATTCAAAACAAAGCTATATAAATCAAATGAAAGTGAAATGCATTCTACAAAGCAAATTGAATTAAATGAAATTCAAACACATTCAAACAAAGCTATTTGAATCAAAGGACAATAAAATACATTCTACAAGCTAATTGAATCAATTGAAAGTCAAACACATTCAAACAAAGCTATTTGAATCAAATGAAAAGAAAAAAGTTCAAATACATTCTACAAAGCTAATTGAATCAAATGAAAGTCAAACACATTCAAACAAAGCTAATTGAACAAATGAAAGTCAAATACATTCAAACAAAGCTATTTTAATTAAATGAATGTCAAATACATTCTATAAAGCTAATTGAATCAAATGAAAGTCAAACACATTCAAACAAAGCTATTTTGAATCAAATGAAAGTCAAACACATTCAAACAAAAGCCTTTTAAATCAAATGAAATTCAAACACATTCAAAAAAAGCTTTTTTAATTTAAATGAATTCAAACACATTCAAACAAAGCTATTTGAATCAAATAAAAGTAAAATACATTCTACAAAGCTAATTGAATCAAATGAAAGTCAAACACATTCAAACAAAGCCTTTTAATCAAATGAAGTCAAACACATTCAAAAAAGTTTTTTAATTTAAATGAAAGTCAAACACATTCAAACAAAGGTATATAAATCAAATGAAAGTGAAATGCATTCTACAAAGCAAATTGATCTAAATGAAATTCAAACACATTCAAACAAAAGCTATTTGAATCAAATGACAGTAAATACATTGTACAAAGCTAATTGAATCAATTGAAAGTCAAACACATTCAAACAAAGCTATTTGAATCAAATGAAAGTCAAATACATTCTACAAAGCTAATTGAATCAAATGGAAAGTCAAACACATTCAAACAAAGCTAATTGAATCAAATGAAAGTAAACACGTTCAAACAAAGCTATTTTTAATTAAATGAATGTCAAATAAATTCTACAAAGCTAATTGAATCAATGAAAGTCAAACACATTCAAACAAAGCTATTTGAAGAAAATGAAAGTCAAATACATTCTACAAAGCAATTGAATCAAATGAAAGTCAACACAGTCAACAAAGTTATTTGATTCAAATGAAAGTCAATACTTCTACAAGCTAATTGAATCAAATGAAAGTCAAACACATTCAAACAAAGCTGTTTGAATCAAATGAGAGTCAAATAATTCAATCAAAGCTAAATAAATAAAATAAAAGTAAAATACATTCTACAAAGCTAATTGAATCAAAAGAAAGTCAAACACATTCAAACAAAGTCTTTTAAATCAAATGAAAGTCAAACACAGTCAAAAAAGTTATTTGATTCAAATGAAAGTCAAATACATTCTACAAAGCTAATTGAATCAAATGAAAGTCAAACACATTCAAACAAAGCTGTTTGAATCAAATGAGAGTCAAATATATTCAATCAAAGCTAATTAAATAAAATAAAAATAAAATACATTCTACAAAGCTAATTGAATCAAATGAAAGTCAAACACATTCAAACAAAGTCTTTTAAATCAAATAAAAGTCAAACACATTCAAAAAAAACCTTTTTAATTTAAATGAAAGTCAAACACATTCAAACAAAGCTATATAAATCAAATGAAAGTGAAATGCATTCTTCAAAGCAAATTGAATTAAATGAAATTCAAACACATTCAAACAATGCTATTTGAATCAAATGACAGTAAAATACATTCTACAAAGCTAATTGAATCAATTGAAAGTCAAACACATTCAAAAAAAGCTATTTGAATCAAATGAAAGTCAAATACATTCTACAAAGCTAATTGAATCAAATGAAAGTTAAACACATTCAAACAAATCTAATTGAATTAAATGAAAGTCAAACACATTCAAACAAAGCTATTTTAATTAAATGAATGTCAAATACATTCTAGAAAGCTAATTGAATCAAATGAAAGTCAAACACATTCAAACAAAGCTATTTGAAGAAAATGAAAGTCAAATACATTCTACAAAGCAAATTGAAACAAATGAAAGTTAAACAAAGTTATTTGACTCAAATGAAAGTCAAATACATTCTACAAAGCTAATTAAATCAAATGAAAGTCAAACACATTCAAACAAAGCTATTTGAATCAAATGAAAGTCAAACACATTCAAACAAAGATTTTGAATCAAATGAAAGTCAAATACATTCAACAAAGCTAATTGAATCAAATGAAAGTTAAACACATTCAAACAAACCTAATTGAATCAATTGAAAGTAAAACACGTTCAAACAAAGCTATTTTAATTAAATGAATGTCAAATACATTCTACAAAGCTAATTGAATCAAATGAAAGTCAAAACACATTCAAACAACGCTATTTGAAGAAAATGAAAGTCAAATACATTCTACAAAGCAAATTGAATCGAATGAAAGTCAAACACAGTCAAACAAAGTTATTTGATTCAAATAAAAGTCAAATACATTCTACAAAGCTAATTGAATCAAATGAAAGTCAAACACAGTCAAACAAAGCTAATTGAATCAAATGAAAGTAAAACACGTTCAAACAAAGCTATTTTAATTAAATGAATGTCAAATAAATTCTACAAAGCTAATTGAATCAAATGAAAGTCAAACACATTCAAACAAAGCTATTTGAAGAAAATGAAAGTCAAATACATTCTACAAAGCAAATTGAATCAAATGAAAGTCAAACAGTCAAACAAAGTTATTTGATTCAAATGAAGTCAAATACATTCTACAAAGCTAATTGAATCAAATGAAAGTCAAACACATTCAAACAAAGCTGTTTGAATCAAATGAGAGTCAAATAAATTCAATCAAAGCTAAATAAATAAAATAAAAGTAAAATACATTCTACAAAGCTAATTGAATCAAATGAAAGTCAAACACATTCAAACAAAGATATTTAAAAAAATGAAAGTCAAACACATTCAAAACAAAGTATTTGAATCAAATGAAAGTCAAATACATTCTACAAAGCTAATTTGAATCAAATGAAAGTCAAACACATTCAAACAAAGCTATTTGAATCAAATGAGAGTCAAATACATTCAAACAAAGCTAATTAAATAAAAATAAAAATAAAATACATTCTACAAAGCTAATTGAATCAAATGAAAGTCAAACACATTCAAACTAAGTCTTAATTAAAATCAAATAAAAAGTCAAACACATTCAAAAAAAACTTTTTTAATTTAAATGAAAGTCAAACACATTCAAACAAAGCTATATAAATCAAATGAAAGTGAAATGCATTCTTCAAAGCAAATTGAATCTAAATGAAAGTCAAACACATTCAAACAAAGCTATTTGAATCAAATGACAGTCAAAATACATTCTACAAAGCTAATTGAATCAATGAAAGTCAAACACATTCAAAACAAAGCTATTTGAATCAAATGAAAGTCAAATACATTCTACAAAGCTAATTGAATCAAATGAAAGTTCAAACACATTCAAACAAATGCTAATTGAATTCAAATGAAAGTCAAACACATTCAAACAAAGCTATTTTAATTAAATGAATGTCAAATACATTCTACAAAGCTAATTGAATCAAATGAAAGTCAAACACATTCAAACAAAGCTATTTGAAGAAAATGAAAGTCAAATACATTCTACAAAGCTAAATTGAATCAAATGAAAGTCAAACAATCAAAAAAGTTATTGATCAAATGAAAGTCAAATACATTCTACAAAGCTAATTGAAATCAAATGAAAGTCAAACACATTCAAACAAAGCTAATTGAATCAAATGAAAGTCAAACACATTCAAACAAAAGATTTTGAATCAAATGAAAGTCAAATACATTCAACAAAGCTAATTGAATCAAATGAAAGTTCAAACACATTCAAACAAAGCTAATTGAATCAAATGAAAGTCAAAACACATTCAAACAAAGCTATTTGAATTAATGAATGTCAAATACATTCTAAACAAAGCTAATTGAATCAAATGAAAGTCAAACACATTCAACAAAGCTAATTGAATAAATGAAGTAAAATGAAAGTCAAAATCACATTCTAAACAAAGCAATATTTGAATCAAATGAAAGTCAAAAACATCACAAACTAATTGAATCAAAAAAAGTCAAACACAAAGCTTATTTGAATCAAATAAAAGTCAAATACATTTCTACAAAGCTAATTGAATCAAATGAAAGTCAAACACATTCAAACAAAGTTTATTTGATCAAATGAAAGTCAAATACATTCTACAAAGCTAATTGAATCAAATGAAAGTCAAACACATTCAAACAAAGCTATTTGAATCAAATGAGAGTCAAATAAATTTCAACAAAGCTAATTAAATCAAATAAAAGTAAAATACATTCTACAAAGCTAATTGAATCAAATGAAAGTCAAACACATTCAAACAAAGCCTTTTAAATCAAATGAAAGTCAAACACATTCAAAAAAAGCTTTTAATTAAATGAAAGTCAAAACACATTCAAACAAAGCTATTATAAATCAAATGAAAGTGAAATGCATTCTACAAAGCAAATTGATCTAAATGAAATTCAAACACATTCAAACAAATGCTATTTGAATCAAATAACAGTCAAACTACATTCTACAAAGCTAATTGAATCAATTGAAAGTCAAACACATTCAAACAAAGCTATTTGAATCAAATGAAAGTCAAATACATTCTTACAAATCTAATTGAATCAAATGAAAGTCAAACACATTCAAACAAAGTCTAATTGAATCAAATGAAAGTCAAACACATTCAAACAAAGCTATTTTAATTAAAATGAATTGTCAAATAACATTCTACAAAGCTAATTGAATCAAATGAAAGTCAAACACATTCAAACAAAGCTATTTGAAGAAAATGAAAGTCAAATACATTCTACAAAGCAAAATTGAAATCAAATGAAAGTCAATACACAGTCAAACAAAGTTATTTGACTCAAATGAAAGTCAAATACATTCTACAAAGCTAATTAGAATCAAATGAAAGTCAAACACATTCAAACAAAGCTAATAATTGAAATCAAATAATTAAAAGTCAAACACATTCAAACACAAAGCTAATGATCAATGAAAGTCAAACATCACAAAGCTATTGAAAATATGTCATTCTACAAACTAATTGAATCAAATGAAAGTCAAACACAGTCAAACAAAGTTATTTGAATCAAATGAAAGTCAAATACATTCTACCAAGCTAATTGAATCAAATGAAAGTCAAACACATTCAAACAAAGCTATTTGAATCAAATGAAAGCTGAATCAAATGAAAGTCAAATACATTCTACAAAGCTAATTGAATCAAATTAAAGTCAAACACATTCAAAAAAGCTATTTGAATCAAATGAAAGTCAAATACATTCTACAAAGCTAATTGAATCAAATGAAAGTCAAACATATTCAAACAAAGCTATTTGAATAAAATGAAAGTCAAATACATTCTACAAAGCAAATTGAAACAAATGAAAGTCAAACACAGTCAAACAAAGTTATTTAACTCAAATGAAAGTTAAATACATTCTACCAAGCTAATTGAATAAAATGAAAGTCAAACACATTCAAACAAAGCTATTTGAATCAAACGAGAGTCAAATAAATCAAACAAAGCTAATTAAATCAAATAAAAGTAAAATACATTCTACAAAGCTAATTGAATCAAATGAAAGTCAAACACATTCAAACAAAGCCTTTTAAATCAAATGAAAGTCAAAACACATTTCAAAAAAAGTTTTTTAATTTAAATGAAAGTCAAACAATTCAAACAAAGCTATATAAATCAAATGAAAGTGAAAATGACATTCTACAAAGCAAATTGAAATCAAATGAAAGTCAAACACATTCAAACAAAGCTATTTGAATCAAATAGGACACAGTCAAAATACATTCTACAAAGCTAATTGAATCAAATTGAAAGTCAAACACATTCAAACATAAAGACTATTTGAATCAAATGAAAGTCAAATACATTCTACAAAGCTAATTGAATCAAATGAAAGTCAAACACATTCAATAACAAAGCTAATTGAATCAAATGAAAGTCAAACACATTCAAACAAAGCTATTTTAATCAAATGAAGTCAAATACATTCTAACAAAGCTAATTGAATCAAATGAAAGTCAAACACAATCAAACAAAGATTAATTTAAATTCAAAATGAAAGTCAAAATAAACATTCTACAAAGCTAATTGAATCAAATGAAAGTCAAACACATTCAAACAAAGCTAATTGAACCAAATGAAAGTCAAACACATTCAAACAAAGCTATTTTAATTAAATGAATGTCAAATACATTCTACAAAGCTAATTGAATCAAATGAAAGTCAAACACAATCAAACAAAGTTATTTTGATTCAAATGAAAGTCAAATACATTCTACAAAGCTAATTGAATCAAATGAAAGTCAAACACATTCAAACAAAGCTATTTGAATCAAATAAGAGTCAAATAAATTCAATCAAAGCTAATTAAATAAAATAAAAAGTAAAATCACATTCATAACAAAGCTAATTGAATCAAATGAAAGTTCAAACACATTCAAACAAAGTCTTTTAAATCAAATGAAAGTCAAACACATTCAAAAAAGCTTTTTAATTTAAATGAAAGTCAAACACATTCAAACAAAGCTTATATAAATCAAATGAAAGTGAAATGCATTCTACAAAGCAAATTGAATTAAATGAAAGTCAAACACATTCAAACAAAGCTATTTGAATCAAATGACAGTAAAATAACATTCTACAAAGCTAATTGAATCAATTGAAAGTCAAACACATTCAAACAAAGCTATTTGAATCAAATGAAAGTCAAATACATTCTACAAAGCTAATTGAATCAAATGAAAGTCAAACACATTCAAACAAAGCTAATTGAATCAAATGAAAGTCAAACACATTCAAACAAAAGCTATTTTGAATTAAATGAATGTCAAATACACATTTCTAATACAAAGCTAATTGAATCAAATGAAAGTCAAACACATTCAAACAAAGCTATTTGAATAAAATGAAGTCAAATACATTCTACAAAGCAAATTGAAACAAATGAAAGTCAAACACAGTTCAAACAAAGTTATTTAACTCAAATGAAAGTCAAATACATTCTACAAAGCTAATTGAATCAAATGAAAGTCAAACACATTCAAAACAAAAGCTATTTGAATTCAAATGAAAGTCAAAACACATTCAAACAAAGATAATTTGAATCAAATGAAAGTCAAAACACATTTCTAACAAAGCTAATTGAATCAAATGAAAGTCAAACACATTCAAACAAAGCTATTTGAATCAAATGAAAGTCAAATACATTCTACAAAGCTAATTGAATCAAATGAAAGTCAAACACATTCAAACAAACAAAACAAAGATAATACATTGAAATCAAATGAAAGTCAAACACATTCAAACAAAGCTATTTAAATTAAAATGAATGTCAAATACATTTTATCAAAGCTAATTTTGAATCAAATGAAAGTCAAACACATTCAAACAAAGCTATTTGAATAAAATGAAAGTCAAATACATTCTACAAAGCTAAATTGAAAACAAAATGAAAGTCAAACACAGTCAAACAAAGTTATTTATAACTCAAATGAAAGTCAAATATACATTCTAACAAAGCTTATTGAATCAAATGAAAGTCAAACACATTCAAACAAAGCTAATTTGAATCAAATGAAAGTCAAACACATTCAAACAAAGCTATTTGAATCAAATGAAAGTCAAATACATTCTACAAAGCTAATTAATCAAATGAAAGTCAAACACATTCAAATAAAAGCCTACTTTTGAATCAAATGAAAGTCAAATACATTCTACAAAGCTAATTGAATCAAATGAAAGTCAAACACATTCAAACAAAGCTATTTGAATCAAATGAGAGTCAAAATAAATTCAAAACAAAGCTAATTAAATCAAATAAAAGTAAAATACATTCTACAAAGCTAATTGAATCAAATGAAAGTCAAACACATTCAAACAAAGCCTAATTTAAATCAAATGAAAGTCAAACACATTCTAAAAAAAGTTTTTTAATTTAAATGAAAGTCAAACATATTCAAACAAAGCTATATAAATCAAATGAAAGTCAAATACATTCTACAAAGCTAATTGAATCAAATGAAAGTCAAACACATTCAAACAAAGCTATTTGAATCAAATGAAAGTCAAATACATTCTACAAAGCTAATTGAATCAAATGAAAGTCAAACACATTCAAACTAAGCTATTTTGAATCAAATGAAAGTCAAATACATTCTACAAAGCTAATTGAATCAAATGAGAGTCAAAACACATTCAAACAAAGCTAATTGAATCAAATGAAAGTCAAACACATTCAAACAAAGCTATTTTAATTAAATGAATGTCAAATACATTCTACAAAGCTAATTGAATCAAATTGAAAGTCAAACACATTCAAACAAAGCTATTTGAAGAAAATGAAAGTCAAATACATTCTACAAAGCAAATTGAATCAAATGAAAGTCAAACACAGTCAAACAAAGCTATTTGAATCAAATGAAAGTCAAATACATTCTACAAAGCTAATTGAATTCAAATGAAAGTCAAACACATTCAAACAAAGTTATTTTGAATCAAATGAAAGTCTAAATACATTCAAACAAAGCATATTTGAATCAAATGAAAGTCAAATACATTCTACAAAGCTAATTGAATCAAATGAAAGTCAAAACATTCAAACAAGCATTCAAATACTAAGCTAATTTTGAATCAAATGAAAGTCAAAATACATTCATACAAACAGCTAATTGAATCAAATGAAAGTCAAACACATTCAAACAAAGCTATTTGAATCAAAGGAGAGTCAAATAAATTCAAACAAAGCTAATTAAATCAAATAAAAGTAAAATACATTCTACAAAGCTAATTGAATCAAATGAAAGTCAAACACATTCAAACAAAGCCTTCTAAATCAAATGAAAGTCAAACACATTCAAAAAAAGTTTTTTAATTTAAATGAAAGTCAAACACATTCAAACAAAGCTATATAAATCAAATGAAAGCGAAATGCATTCTACAAAGCAAATTGAATTAAATGAAATTCAAACACATTCAAACAAAGCTATTTGAATCAAAGGACAGTAAAATACATTCTACAAAGCTATTGAATCAATGAAAGTCAAACACATTCAAACAAAGCTATTTGAATCAAATGAAAGTCAAACATTCTACAAAGCTAATTGAATCAAATGAAAGTCAAACACATTCAAACAAAGCTAATTGAACCAAATGAAAGTCAAACACATTCAAACAAAGCTATTTTAATTAAATGAATGTCAAATACATTCTACAAAGCTAATTGAATCAAATGAAAGTCAAACACATTCAAACAAAGCTAATTGAATCAAATGAAAGTCAAATACATTCAACAAAGCTAATTGAATCAAATGAAAGTCAAACACATTCAAACAAAGCTAATTGAATCAAATTAAAGTCAAACACATTCTACAAAGCTAATTGAATCAAATGAAAGTCAAACACATTCAAACAAAGCTATTTGAAATAAATGAAAGTCAAACACATTCAAACAAAGCTATTTGAATCAAATGAGAGTCAAATACATTCAAACAAAGCTAATTAAATCAAATAAAAGTCTAATACATTCTACAAAGCTAATTGAATTAAATTAAAGTCAAACACATTCAAACAAAGCTAATTGAATCAAATGAAAGTCAAACACATTCAAACAAAGATTTCGAATCAAATGAAAGTCAAATACATTCTACAAAGCTAATTGAATCAAATGAAAGTCAAACACATTCAAATAAAGCTATTTAAATCAAATGAAAGTCAAATACATTCTACAAAGCTAATTGAATCAAATGAAAATTCAAACAAAGCTATTTGAATCAAATGAGAGTCAAATAAATTCAAACAAAGCTATTTGAATCAAATGAGAGTCAAAATACATTCTACAAAGCTAATTGAATCAAATGAAAGTCAAACACATTCAAACAAATCTATTTAAATTTAATGAATGTCAAATACATTCTACAAAGCTAATTGAACCAAATGAAAGTCAAACATATTCAAACAAAGCTATTTGAAGAAAATGAAAGTCAAATACATTCTACAAAGCAAATTGAAACAAATGAAAGTCAAACACAGTCATACAAAGATATTTGAGTCAAGTGAAAGTCAAATACATTCAACAAAGCTAATTGAATCAAATGAAAGTCAAACACATTCAAACAAAGCTATTTGAATCAAATGAAATTTAAATACGTTCTACAAAGCTAATTGTATCAAATGAAAGTCAAACACATTCAAACAAAGCTATTTTAATTAAATAAATGTCTAATACATTCTGCAAAGCTAATTGAATCAAATGAAAGTCAAACACATTCAAACAAAGATTTCGAATCAAATGAAAGTCAAATACATTCTACAAAGCTAATTGAATCAAATGAAAGTCAAACACATTCAAATAAAGCTATTTAAATCAAATGAAAGTCAAATACATTCTACAAAGCTAATTGAATCAAATGAAAGTCAAACACATACAAACAAATTTATTTGAATCAAATTAGAGTCAAATCAATTCAAACAAAGCTAATTAAATCAAATAAAAATAAAATACATTCTACAAAGCTAATTGAATCAAATGAAAGTCAAACACATTCAAACAAAGCCTTTTAAAACAAATGAAAGTCAAACACATTCAAAAAAAGCTTTTTAATTTAAATGAAAGTCAAACACATTCAAACAAAGCTATATAAATCAAATGAAAGTGAAATGCATTCTACAAAGCAAATTAAATTAAATGAAATTCAAACACATTCAAACAGAGCTATTTGAATCAAATGACAGTCAAATACATTCTACAAAGCTAATTGAATCAAATGAAAGTCAAACACATTCAAACAAAGCTATTTGAATAAAATGAAAGTCAAATACATTCTACAAAGCAAATTGAAACAAATGAAAGTCAAACACATTCTACAAAGCTAATTGAATCAAATGAAAGTCAAACACATTCAAACAAAGCTATTTGAAATAAATGAAAGTCAAACACATTCAAACAAAGCTATTTGAATCAAATGAGAGTCAAATACATTCAAACAAAGCTAATTAAATCAAATAAAAGTCTAATACATTCTACAAAGCTAATTGAATTAAATTAAAGTCAAACACATTCAAACAAAGCTAATTGAATCAAATGAAAGTCAAACACATTCAAACAAAGATTTCGAATCAAATGAAAGTCAAATACATTCTACAAAGCTAATTGAATCAAATGAAAGTCAAACACATTCAAATAAAGCTATTTAAATCAAATGAAAGTCAAATACATTCTACGAAGCTAATTGAATCAAATGAAAGTCAAACACATTCAAACAAAGCTATTTGAATCAAATGAGAGTCAAATAAATTCAAACAAAGCTAATTAAATCAAATAAAAGTAAAATACATTCTACAAAGCTAATTGAATCAAATGAAAGTCAAACACATTCAAACAAATCTATTTAAATTAAATGAATGTCAAATACATTCTACAAAGCTAATTGAACCAAATGAAAGTCAAACATATTCAAACAAAGCTATTTGAAGAAAATGAAAGTCAAATACATTCTACAAAGCAAATTGAAACAAATGAAAGTCAAACACAGTCAAACAAAGTTATTTGAGTCAAGTGAAAGTCAAATACATTCAACAAAGCTAATTGAATTAAATGAAAGTCAAACACATTCAAACAAAGCTATTTGAATCAAATGAAATTTAAATACGTTCTACAAAGCTAATTGTATCAAATGAAAGTCAAACACATTCAAACAAAGCTATTTTAATTAAATAAATGTCTAATACATTCTGCAAAGCTAATTGAATCAAATGAAAGTCAAACACATTCAAACAAAGATTTCGAATCAAATGAAAGTCAAATACATTCTACAAAGCTAATTGAATCAAATGAAAGTCAAACACATTCAAATAAAGCTATTTAAATCAAATGAAAGTCAAATACATTCTACAAAGCTAATTGAATCAAATGAAAGTCAAACACATACAAACAAAGCTATTTGAATCAAATTAGAGTCAAATAAATTCAAACAAAGCTAATTAAATCAAATAAAAATAAAATACATTCTACAAAGCTAATTGAATCAAATGAAAGTCAAACACATTCAAACAAAGCCTTTTAAAACAAATGAAAGTCAAACACATTCAAAAAAAGCTTTTTAATTTAAATGAAAGTCAAACACATTCAAACAAAGCTATATAAATCAAATGAAAGTGAAATGCATTCTACAAAGCAAATTAAATTAAATGAAATTCAAACACATTCAAACAAAGCTATTTGAATCAAATGACAGTCAAATACATTCTACAAAGCTAATTGAATCAAATGAAAGTCAAACACATTCAAACAAAGCTATTTGAATCAAATGAAAGTCAAATACATTCTACAAAGCAAATTGAAACAAATGAAAGTCAAACACATTCTACAAAGCTAATTGAATCAAATGAAAGTCAAACACATTCAAACAAAGCTATTTGAAATAAATGAAAGTCAAACACATTCAAACAAAGCTATTTGAATCAAATGAGAGTCAAATACATTCAAACAAATAAAAGTGAAACACATTCAAACAAAGCTATTTGAATCAAATGAGAGTCAAATACATTCAAACAAAGCTAATTAAATCAAATAAAAGTCAAATACATTCTACAAAGCTAATTGAATCAAATGAAAGTCAAATACATTCTACAAAGCAAATTGAATCAAATGAAAGTCAAACACATTCAAACAAAGCTAATTGAATCAAATGAAAGTCAAATACATTCAACAAAGCTAATTGAATCAAATGAAAGTCAAACACATTCAAACAAAGCTAATTGAATCAAATGAAAGTCAAGCACATTCAAACAAAGCTAATTAAATCAAATAAAAGTCTAATACCTTCTACAAAGCTAATTGAATTAAATTAAAGTCAAACACATTCAAACAAAGCTAATTGAATTAAATTAAAGTCAAACACATTCAAACAAAGCTAATTGAATCAAATGAAAGTCTAACACATTCAAACAAAGATTTCGAATCAAATGAAAGTCAAATACATTCTATAAAGCTAATTGAATCAAATGAAAGTCAAACACATTCAAATAAAGCTATTTGAATCAAATAAAAGTCAAATATATTCTACAAAGCTAATTGAATAAAATGAAATTCAAACACATTCAAACAAAGCTATTTGAATCAAATTAGAGTCAAATAGATTCAAACAAAGCTAATTAAATCAAATAAAAGTAAAATACATTCTACAAAGCTAATTGAATCAAATGAAAGTCAAACACATTAAAACAAAGCCTTTTAAATCAAATGAAAGACAAACACATTCAAAAAAAGCTTTTTAATTTAAATGAAAGTAAAACACATTCAAACAAAGCTATATAAATCAAATGAAAGTGAAATGCATTCTACAAAGCAAATTGAATTAAATGAAATTCAAACACATTCAAATAAAGCTATTTGAATCAAATGACGGTCAAATACATTCTACAAAGCTAATTGAATCAATTGAAAGTCAAACACATTCAAACAAAGCTATTTGAATTAAATGAAAGTAAAATACATTCTACAAAGCTAATTGAATCAAATGAAAGTCAAAACACATTCAAACAAAGCTAATTAAATCAAATGAAAGTCAAACACATTCAAACAAATCTATTTGAATTAAATGAAAGTCAAATACATTCTACAAAGCTAATTGAATCAAATGAAAGTCAAACACATTCAAACAAAGCTAATTGAATCAAATGAAAGTCAAACACATTCAAACAAATCTATTTAAATTAAATGAATGTCAAATACATTCTACAAAGCTAATTGAATTAAATGAAAGTCAAACACATTCAAACAAAGCTATTTGAATAAAATGAAAGTCAAATACATTCTACAAAGCAAATTGACACAAATGAAAGTCAAACACAGTCAAACAAAGTTATTTGAGTCAAATGAAGTCAAATACATTCTACAAAGCTAATTGAATCAAATGAAAGTCAAACACATTCAAACAAAGCCAATTGAATCAAATGAAAGTTAAATACGTTCTACAAAGCTAATTGTATCAAATGAAAGTCAAACGCAATCAAATAAAGCTATTTGAGTCAAATGAAAGTCAAACACATTCAAACAAAGTTGTTTAAATTCAATGAAAGTGAATTGTATTCTACAATGCTAATTCAATCAAATGAAAGTTATACGCATACAAACAAAGCTATTTAAAATAAAAGAGAGTCAAATACATTCTACAAAGCTAATTGAATCAAATGAAAGTCAAACACATTCAAACAAAGCTAATTGAATCAAATGAAAGTCAAATACATTCAACAAAGCTAATTGAATCAAATGAAAGTCAAACACATTCAAACAAAGCTAATTGAATAAAATGAAAGTCAAATACATTCTACAAAGCTAATTGAATCAAATGAAAGTCAAACACATTCAAACAAATCTATTTGAATCAAATGAAAGACAAATACGTTCTACAAAGCTAATTGAATCAAATGAGAGTCAAATACATCCAAACAAAGCTAATTAAATCAAATAAAAGTAAAAAACGTTCTACAAAGCTAATTGTATCAAATGAAAGTCAAATGCAATCAAATAAAGCTATTTGAGTCAAATGAAAGTCAAACACATTCAAATAAAGTTGTTTAAATTAAATGAAAGTGAAATGTATTCTACAAAGCTAATTGAATCAAATGCAAGTTAAACGCATTCAAACAAAGCTATTTGAATCAAATGAAAGTCTAATACATTCAACAAAGCTAATTGAATCAAATGAAAGTCAAGCACATTCAAACAAAGCTTATTTAATCAAATGAATGTCAAATACATTCTACAAAGCTAATTGAATCAAATGAATGTCAAACACATTCAAACAAAGCTATTTGAACCAAATGAAAGTCGAACACATTCAAACAAAGCTATTTGAATCAAATGAGAGTCAAATACATTCAAACAAAGCTAATTAAATCAAATGAAAGTCAAACACATTCAAAAAAAAGCTTTTTAATTTAAATGAAAGTGAAACACATTCAAACAAAGCTATATAAATCAAATGAAAGTGAAATGCATTCTACAAAGCAAATTGAATTAAATGAAATTCAAACACATTCAAACAAAGCTATTTGAATCAAATGACAGTCAAATACATTCTACAAAGCTAATTGAATCAATTGAAAGTCAAACACATTCAAACAAAGCTATTTGAATTAAATGAAATTCAAATACATTCTACAAAGCTAATTGAATCAAATGAAAGTCAAACACATTCAAACAAAGCTAATTGAATAAAATGAAAGTTAAACACATTCAAACTAATCTATTTGAATTAAATGAAAGTCAAATACATTCTACAAAGCTAATTGAATCAAATGAAAGTCAAACACATTCAAAGAAAGCTAATTGAATCAAATGAAAGTCAAACACATTCAAACAAAGTTATTTAAAGTAAATCAAAGTGAAATGCATTATACAAAGCTAATTGAATCAAATGAAAGTCAAACACATTCAAACAAAGCTACTAGAAGAAAATGAAAGTCAAATACATTCTACAAAGCAAATTGAAACAAATGAAAGTCAAACACAATCAAAAAAAGTTATTTGACTCAAATGAAAGTCAAATACATTCTACAAAGCTAATTGTTTCAAATGAAAGTCAAACACATTCAAACAAAGCTATTTGAATCAAATGAAAGTCAAATACGTTCTACAAAGCTAATTGAATCAAATAAAAGTAGAACACATTCAAACAAAGCTATTTTAATCAAATGAGAGTCAAATACATTCAAACAAATCTAATTAAATCAAATAAAAGTCAAATACATTCTACAAAGCTAATTGAATCAAATGAAAGTCAAATACATTCTACAAAGCAAATTGAATCAAATGAAAGTCAAACACATTCAAACAAAGCTAATTGAATCAAATGAAAGTCAAATACATTCAACAAAGCTAATAGAATCAAATGAAAGTCAAACACATTCAAACAAAGCTAATTTAATCAAATGAAAGTCAAACACATTCAAACAAAGCTATTTGAATCAAATGAAATTTAAATACGTTCTACAAAGCTAATTGTATCAAATGAAAGTCAAACATAATCAAATAAAGCTATTTGAGTCAAATGAAAGTCAAACACATTCAAACAAAGTTGTTTAAATTAAATGAAAGTGAAATGTATTCTACAATGCTAATTGAATCAAATGAAAGTTAAACGCATTCAAACAAAGCTATTTGAATCAAATGAGAGTCAAATACATTCTACAAAGCTAATTCAATCAAATGAAAGTCAAACACATTCAAACAAAGCTAATTGAATCAAATGAAAGTCAAATACATTCAACAAAGCTAATTGAATCAAAAGAAAGTCAAACACATTCAAACAAAGCTAATTGAATCAAATGAAAGTCAAATACATTCTACAAAGCTTATTGAATCAAATGAAAGTCAAACACATTCAAACAAAGCTATTTGAATAAAATGAAAGTCAAACACATTCAAACAAAGCTATTTGAATCAAATGAGAGTCAAATACATCCAAACAAAGCTAATTAAATCAAATAAAAGTCTAATACATTCTACAAAGCTAATTGAATTAAATTAAAGTCAAACACATTCAAACAAAGCTAATTGAATCAAATGAAAGTCAAACACATTCAAACAAAGATTTTTGAATCAAATGAAAGTCAAATACATTCTACAAAGCTAATTGAATCAAATGAAAGTCAAACACATTCAAATAAAGCTTTTTAAATCAAATGAAAGTCAAATACATTCTACAAAGCTAATTAAATCAAATGAAAGTCAAACACATTCAAACAAAGCTATTTGAATCAAATGAGAGTCAAATAAATTCAAACACAGCTAATTAAATCAAATAAAAGTTAAATACATTCTACAAAGCTAATTGAATCAAATGAAAGTCAAACACATTCAAACAAATCTATTTAAATTTAATGAATGTCAAATACATTCTACAAAGCTAATTGAACCAAATGAAAGTCAAACACATTCAAACAAAGCTATTTGAAGAAAATGAAAGTCAAATACATTCTACAAAGCAAATTGAAACAAATGAAAGTCAAACACAGTCAAACAAAGTTATTTGAGTCAAGTGAAAGTCAAATACATTCTACAAAGATAATTGAATCAAATGAAAGTCAAACACATTCAAACAAAGCTATTTGAATCAAATGAAATTTAAATACGTTCTACAAAGCTAATTGTATCAAATGAAAGTCAAACGCAATCAAATAAAGCTATTTGAGTCAAATGAAAGTCAAACACATTCAAACAAAGTTGTTTAAATTAAATGAAAGTGAAATGTATTCTACAATGCTAATTGAATCAAATGAAAGTTAAACGCATTCAAACAAAGCTATTTGAATCAAATGAGAGTCAAATACATTCTACAAAGCTAATTCAATCAAATGAAAGTCACACACATTCAAACACAGCTAATTGAATCAAATGAAAGTCAAATACATTCAACAAAGCTAATTGAATCAAATGAAAGTCAAACACATTCAAACAAAGCTAATTGAATCAAATGAAAGTCAAACACATTCTACAAAGCTAATAGAATCAAATGAAAGTCAAACACATTCAAACAAAGCTATTTGAATAAAATGAAAGTCAAACACATTCAAACAAAGCTATTTGAATCAAATGAGAGTCAAATACATTCAAACAAAGCTAATTAAATCAAATAAAAGTCTAATACATTCTACAAAGCTAATTGAATTAAATGAAAGTCAAATACATTCAACAAAGCTAATTGAATCAAATGAAAGTCAAACACATTCAAACAAAGCTAATTGAATCAAATGAAAGTCAAATACATTCTACAAAGCTAATTGAATCAAATGAAAGTCAAACACATTCAAATAAAGCTAATTGAATCAAATGAAAGTCAAACACATTCAAACAAATCTATTTGAATTAAATGAAAGTCAAATACATTCTACAAAGCTAATTGAATCAAATGAAAGTCAAACACATTCAAACAAAGCTAATTAAATCAAATAAAAGTCTAATACATTCTACAAAGCTAATTGAATTAAATTAAAGTCAAACACATTCAAACAAAGCTAATTGAATCAAAAGAAAGTCAAACACATTCAAACAAAAATTTCGAATCAAATGAAAGTCAAATACATTCTACAAAGCTAAATGAATCAAATGAAAGTCAAACACATTCAAATAAAGCTATTTAAATCAAATGAAAGTCAAATACATTCTACAAAGCTAATTAAATCAAATGAAAGTCGAACACATTCAAACAAAGCTATTTGAATCAAATGAGAGTCAAATAAATTCAAACAAAGCTAATTAAATCAAATAAAAGTAAAATACATTCTACAAAGCTAATTGAATCAAATGAAAGTCAAACACATTCAAACAAATCTATTTAAATTAAATGAATGTCAAATACATTCTACAAAGCTAATTGAATCAAATGAAAGTCAAACAAATTCAAACAAAGCTATTTGAATCAAATGAAAGTCAAATACATTCTACAAAGCAAATTGAAACAAATGAAAGTCAAACACAGTCAAACAAAGTTATTTGAGTCAAATGAAAGTCAAATACATTCTACAAAGCTAATTGAATCAAATGAAAGTCAAACACATTCAAACAAAGCTATTTGAATCAAATGAAAGTTAAATACGTTCTACAAAGCTAATTGTATCAAATGAAAGTCAAACGCAATCAAATAAAGCTATTTCAGTCAAATGAAAGTCAAACACATTCAAACAAAGTTGTTGATGTGGATTTAAACCCCTTAACTTAATAAAGAATCTAAAATCACACAAGTAACACAAGCCCTTCGAATTTCCTAAGAAAATCGAACAACTTAAGAATAACGAACCGGATATGACTTTGAAAACGACCACTCCTGGAACGAATTCAACGCCTCTCAAATTACCTAGACCACTCCTGGAACTAAGTACTTTGATGAACAAAACTTAGACTACTCCTAGAACTAAGAATTGAACGTTCTAATTATCAAAACAACTCCTTGAATTGAAAACTAGCAAAAGAATTTGTAAGCAATTAAGCAAAACAAACAATAAACTTGTATTGAATTTTCTGGTTTTGGTTGTGTATACAAAGCCACGAAAAATCCCTTATTTATAGACTAAACTAACTATTCCTAAGTCTATTCGAACTAGGAAAAAACCCTAGCCTTGATCCCCAAGTATCCTAGATAGAATAGGAGAACCAATTCTAATGGAACTAGGAAACTAGTAATAAGACTAGTTCTAATTAACCTAAAACTTCTTAAAACAATTCCTAATTGACTTAGAAATTATTTTAACTAAATTAACAGAAATTAAGAAGATTCCTAATTGCTTAAACCAAGAAAAACCCTTTCAAGTGAAAGGTAAAAACTTGCAAGCAAAAACTCTAGAAAAAACTAAGTATGGAAAATCTTTCTTTTCGTACTGCCGCCGAACCACCACCTCACGCGCCGCCATCATCGACACGCGCCCCACCGCCGTGTAGCTGGACTCAGGCCGGAGCTAGGGAGCCGGCGCGTGGCACCCAGATCGGCGCGTCGCCGCCGCTGCCGTCGTCGGAACCCAACTGGACCTTGACTTCTTCTTCAATGGCTGCGCATGTTAACCATTCTTGATTCTTTACTCCAAGCTCAAACCCTATTGGCCTTAAAACCAATATGATTGGCTCTTCAAAAGAATTTCCCTCTTGATCCACATCATTCTCCCCCTCTTCAAAAGAATTTGTCCTCAAATTCGCACCATCCATGTAAGGAGAACAATTCCATGAAACCATCCAAATTCGACGAATACAAGCCAAAAGAACTATTACCTCAACGCTAGCAATTTTAAGCAATGTAACAACATCACCACGAGCAAGGCAATATTTTAGAAACAACCAATTCTCAATTTGGTCCTTGGTCTTCGAAGTTGACCATAAGAACACTTTAGGCTTCATGATATTTTTCTCATGTATGACTAACAATTTCTTCTCTTTATGCATGCCTAATGAATCCACCACTTCTAAAGAAACCATTAAATTATTATCTTGATTCACGAATGGCTCCTCAATAGTATCAAAAACCTTTTCCGACACCACCATTGGTAGATCATTATGAATAATCTGATCTTGAACAACGTCACACACAATTGGAACATCAATTGTTTCACTCACCTTTTCTTCGAGCTCTTTAGCACCTACATGTTCCTCTTCCTTATCCTTTTGACAATCTTCCTCCATCTCTTTAACTTTAACGCGGCATGGAATAATAGTTAAAGGAATAAGTTTGAACCTCTTGTTTCCCACCTTGACCGAATATGTGTTGGCCACACCATCATGTTTAACATGTCGATCAAATTGCCATGGTCTTCCTAAAAGAACGTGACAAGCACTCATAGGAATCACATCGCACCATAATTCTTCCTTGTAATTGCCAATGGAGAAATTCACCAAAGCTTGTTGTTCTACATGAAAACCCATAGAATTATCTAGCCAACCCAACTTATATGGTTTTTCATGATCTCTTGTAGGAAGTTGGAGTTTAGTAACCATCTCTGTAGACGCTACATTGGTACACGAACCACTATCAATGATCACCCTACAAGTTCTATCAACAACTTTGCATCGAGTATGAAACAAACTATCTTGTTGACCTTGAAAAATAATTTCTTCATGTAAATTCAGTCGCTCCATAAGCATATGTTTGTTACCAAAGCCAAAATCTACGTTATCATCTTCATGTTTTTTCTTCTTTTTATGACCTTGAAGTAACTTTGCAAATTCATCCATAGATTTGCTCAAAGCTTCCTCCATAATTATAAGACAAAAAAAGACTTAAAAGACCCCAAAACACACAGGAATAACCCTCAAAAATCGCAACACAACTTGGAAGAAAATCGCACACAACGAGCAGTAAGTATTAAATCGGACCAAAACTGACACAGTTGCGGAAAACAGTCCAGTTTAATAGCAAACGAACTCGAAAAATTCCGAAATTTCACAGGCAGAAAGTAGACAAAATTTCACCCAAAATCAAAAAAAGAATCACCTGAAAAGACCTTGTAACGAAGGAGAACGAGCCTTCTGAAGTTGACAGAAAAACTGGTTATCCGAGAACAAGTGCGATTTGATGAACGAATTGTTGAACGATCAAAACCCCTGAAATCTGATACCAATTTGATGTGGTATCACACAAGCTCTGATACCAATTTGATGTGGTATCACACAAGCTCTTCGAATTTCCTAAGAAAATCGAACAACTTAAGAATAACGAACCGGATATGACTTTGAAAACGACCACTCCTGGAACGAATTCAACGCCTCTCAAATTACCTAGACCACTCCTGGAACTAAGTACTTTGATGAACAAAACATAGACTACTCCTAGAACTAAGAATTGAACGTTCTAATTATCAAAACAACTCCTTGAATTGAAAACTAGCAAAAGAATTTGTAAGCAATTAAGCAAAACAAACAATAAACTTGTATTGAATTTTCTGGTTTTGGTTGTGTATACAAAGCCACGAAAAATCCCTTATTTATAGACTAAACTAACTATTCCTAAGTCTATTCGAACTAGGAAAAAACCCTAGCCTTGATCCCCAAGTATCCTAGATAGAATAGGAGAACCAATTCTAATGGAACTAGGAAACTAGTAATAAGACTAGTTCTAATTAACCTAAAACTTCTTAAAACAATTCCTAATTGACTTAGAAATTATTTTAAACTAAATTAACAGAAATTAAGAAGATTCCTAATTGCTTAAACCAAGAAAAACCCTTTGAAGTGAAAGGTAAAAACTTGCAAGCAAAAACTCTAGAAAAAACTAAGTATGGAAAATCTTTCTTTTCGTACTGCCGCCGAACCACCACCTCACGCGCCGCCATCATCGACACGCGCCCCACCGCCGTGTAGCTGGACTCAGGCCGGAGCTAGGGAGCCGGCGCGTGGCACCCAGATCGGCGCGTCGCCGCCGCTGCCGTCGTCGGAACCCAACTGGACCTTGACTTCTTCTTCAATGGCTGCGCATGTTAACCATTCTTGATTCTTTACTCCAAGCTCAAACCCTATTGGCCTTAAAACCAATATGATTGGCTCTTCAAAAGAATTTCCCTCTTGATCCAATATGTGGATTTAAATTAAATGAAAGTGAATTGTATTCTACAATGCTAATTGAATCAAATGAAAGTTAAACGCATTCAAACAAAGCTATTTGAATCAAATGAGAGTCAAATACATTCTACAAAGCTAATTGAATCAAATGAAAGTCAAACACATTCAAACAAAGCTAATTGAATCAAATGAAAGTCAAATACATTCAACAAACCTAATTGAATAAAATGAAATTCAAACACATTCAAACAAAGCTGATTTCATCAAATGAAAGTCAAATACATTCTACAAAGCTAATTGAATCAAATGAAAGTCAAACACATTTAAACAAAGCTATTTGAATAAAATGAAAGTCAAACACATTCAAACAAAGCTATTTGAATCAAATGAGAGTCAAATACATCCAAACAAAGCTAAATAAATCAAATAAAAGTTTAATACATTCTACAAAGCTAATTGAATTAAATTAAAGTCAAACACATTCAAACAAAGCTAATTGAATCAAATGAAAGTCAAACACATTCAAACAAAGATTTCGAATCAAATGAAAGTCAAATACATTCTACAAAGCTAATTGAATCAAATGAAAGTCAAACACATTCAAACAAAGCTATTTGAAACAAATGAGAGTCAAATAAATTCAAACAAAGCTAATTAAATCAAATAAAAGTAAAATACATTCTACAAAGCTAATTAAATCAAATGAGAGTCAAATAAATTCAAACAAAGCTAATTAAATCAAATAAAAGTAAAATACATTCTACAAAGCTAATTGAATCAAATGAAAGTCAAACACATTCAAACAAATCTATTTAAATTTAATGAATGTCAAATACATTCTACAAAGCTAATTGAACCAAATGAAAGTCAAACATATCCAAACAAAGCTATTTGAAGAAAATGAAAGTCAAATAAATTCTACAAAGCTAATTGAATCAAATGAAAGTCAAACACATTCAAACAAAGATTTCGAATCAAATGAAAGTCAAATACATTCTACAAAGCTAATTGAATCAAATGAAAGTCAAACACATTCAAATAAAGCTATTTAAATCAAATGAAAGTCAAATACATTCTACAAAGCTAATTAAATAAAATGAAAGTCAAATACATTCTACAAAGCAAATTGAATCAAATGAAAGTCAAACACATTCAAACAAATCTATTTAAATTAAATGAATGTCAAATACATTCTACAAAGCTAATTGAATCAAATGAAAGTCAAACACATTCAAACAAAGCTAATTGAATCAAATGAAAGTCAAATACATTCAACAAAGCTAATTGAATCAAAAGAAAGTCAAACACATTCAAACAAAGCTAATTGAATCAAATAAAAGTCAAATACATTCTACAAAGCTAATTGAATCAAATGAAAGTCAAACACATTCAAACAAAGCTATTTGAATAAAATGAAAGTCAAACACATTCAAACAAAGCTATTTGAATCAAATGAGAGTCAAATACATCCAAACAAAGATAATTAAATCAAATAAAAGTCTAATACATTCTACAAAGCTAATTGAATTAAATTAAAGTCAAACACATTCAAACAAAGCTAATTGAATCAAATGAAAGTCAAACACATTCAAACAAACATTTCGAATCAAATGAAAGTCAAATACATTCTACAAAGCTAATTGAATCAAATGAAAGTCAAACACATTCAAATAAAGCTATTTAAATCAAATGAAAGTCAAATACATTCTACAAAGCTAATTAAATCAAATGAAAGTCAAACACATTCAAACAAAGCTATTTGAATCAAATGAGAGTCAAATAAATTCAAACAAAGCTAATTAAATCAAATAAAAGTAAAATACATTCTACAAAGCTAATTGAATCAAATGAAAGTCAAACACATTCAAACAAATCTATTTAAATTTAATGAATGTCAAATACATATTCAAACAAAGCTATTTGAAGAAAATGAAAGTCAAATACATTCTACAAAGCAAATTGAAACAAATGAAAGTCAAACACAGTCAAATAAAGTTATTTGAGTTAAGTGAAAGTCAAATACATTCTACAAAGCTAATTGAATCAAATGAAAGTCAAACACATTCAAACAAAGCTATTTGAATCAAATGAAATTTAAATACGTTCTACAAAGCTAATTGTATCAAATGAAAGTCAAACGCAATCAAATAAAGCTATTTGAGTCAAATGAAAGTCAAACACATTCAAACAAAGTTGTTTAAATTAAATGAAAGTGAAATGTATTCTACATTGCTAATAGAATCAAATGAAAGTTAAACGCATTCAAACAAAGCTATTTGAATCAAATGAGAGTCAAATGTATTCTACAAAGCTAATTCAATCAAATGAAAGTCAAACACATTCAAACACAGCTAATTGAATCAAATGAAAGTCAAATACATTCAACAAAGCTAATTGAATCAAATGAAAGTCAAACACATTCAAACAAAGCTAATTGAATCAAATGAAAGTCAAACACATTCTACAAAGCTAATAGAATCAAATGAAAGTCAAACACATTCAAACAAAGCTATTTGAATAAAATGAAAGTCAAACACATTCAAACAAAGCTATTTGAATCAAATGAGAGTCAAATACATTCAAACAAAGCTAATTAAATCAAATAAAATTCTAATACATTCTACAAAGCTAATTGAATTAAATGAAAGTCAAATACATTCAACAAAGCTAATTGAATCAAATGAAAGTCAAACACATTCAAACAAAGCTAATTGAATCAAATGAAAGTCAAATACATTCTACAAAGCTAATTGAATCAAATGAAAGTCAAACACATTCAAACAAAGCTAATTGAATCAAATGAAAGTCAAACACATTCAAACAAATCTATTTGAATTAAATGAAAGTCAAATACATTCTACAAAGCTAATTGAATCAAATGAAAGTCAAACACATTCAAACAAAGCTAATTGAATCAAATGAAAGTCAAACACATTCAAACAAATCTATTTAAATTAAATGAATGTCAAATACATTCTACAAAGTTAATTGAATCAAATGAAAGTCAAACACATTCAAACAAAGCTATTTGAATCAAATGAAAGTCAAATACATTCTACAAAGCAAATTGAAACAAATGAAAGTCAAACACAGTCAAACAAAGTTATTTGAGTCAAATGAAAGTCAAATACATTCTACAAAGCTAATTGAATCAAATGAAAGTCAAACACATTCAAACAAAGCTATTTGAATAAAATGAAAGTCAAATACATTCTACAAAGCAAATTGAAACAAATGAAAGTCAAACACAGTCAAACAAAGTTATTTGAGTCAAATAAAAGTCTAATACATTCTACAAAGCTAATTGAATTAAATTAAAGTCAAACACATTCAAACAAAGCTAATTGAATCAAATGAAAGTCAAACACATTCAAACAAAGATTTCGAATCAAATGAAAGTCAAATACATTCTACAAAGCTAATTGAATCAAATGAAAGTCAAACACATTCAAATAAAGCTATTTAAATCAAATGAAAGTCAAATACATTCTACAAAGCTAATTAAATAAAATGAAAGTCAAATACATTCTACAACGCAAATTGAATCAAATGAAAGTCGAACACATTCAAACAAATCTATTTAAATTAAATGAATGTCAAATACATTCTACAAAGCTAATTGAATCAAATGAAAGTCAAACAGATTCAAACAAAGCTATTTGAATAAAATGAAAGTCAAATACATTCTACAAAGCAAATTGAAACAAATGAAAGTCAAACACAGTCAAACAAAGTTATTTGAGTCAAATGAAAGTCAAATACATTCTACAAAGCTAATTGAATCAAATGAAAGTCAAACACATTCAAACAAAGCTATTTGAATCAAATGAAAGTTAAATACGTTCTACAAAGCTAGTTGTATCAAATGAAAGTCAAACGCAATCAAATAAAGCTATTTCAGTCAAATGAAAGTCAAACACATTCAAACAAAAAAATTGTTTAAATTAAATGAAAGTGAATTGTATTCTACAATGCTAATTGAATCAAATGAAAGTTAAACGCATTCAAACAAAGCTATTTGAATCAAATGAGAGTCAAATACATTCTACAAAGCTAATTGAATCAAATGAAAGTCAAACACATTCAAACAAAGCTAATTGAATCAAATGAAAGTCAAATACATTCAACAAAGCTAATTGGATAAAATGAAAGTCAAACACATTCAAACAAAGCTAATTGAATCAAATGAAAGTCAAATACATTCTACAAAGCTAATTGAATCAAATGAAAGTCAAACACATTCAAACAAAGCTATTTGAATAAAATGAAAGTCAAACACATTCAAACAAAGCTATTTGAATCAAATGAGAGTAAAATACATCCAAATAAAGCTAATTAAATTAAATAAAAGTCTAATACATTCTACAAAGCTAATTGAATTAAATTAAAGTCAAACACATTCAAACAAAGCTAATTGAATCAAATGAAAGTCAAACATGTTTCGGGGTTTTCTGATGTCATGCGGGAGAGTTACAATTTCGAGACTGGAACCGGACGCCTGTACCTGCAAAATAACGGAGACTCCTGTGAGCTCCGCCTCCAACGGTCAAGTTAGTACCTGATTAAGGAGTAATTAATGCGGAAATTAAAGTAATAAGGTCTCTCTAGGTGAGAGTGTTTAATGTAGGTAATCTGCTTCGTTAGCGAGATCAGCCGGTTATTAATGTGTTCCGTAATGTTTTTTGTTCTGTCCTGACCCTCCCCTTAATGAGGATTAAGGGAGGTATTTATAACCTTGGGAAACGTGCCCATCCTAGGTTTAGGTAAACCTAGGGCCGATTGGGCTTCCCTCGGAAGTTGGGCCTGGGTGGCCGGTTTCTCCATTAGGCATGGAGTATGCCACATGTCGTGACATAACAGGTCCAAGGTGGACGTTTAAGCGCGTGCCACGTGGAAAGCCCTGACAGTTCCATTTAGGGGACACTTGGCAGGTCCTGATTGGCCCACGTGGCGCATTCCGATTGGTAGGAGCAAAATCCCCTAATCATTTGCCCCTCACAGGTGGCACGTGATTGGTCACGTGTTACCTGTGACAGGTGTCGCACTGTAACGGGCGACGACCTGCTACAGGTGTTAGTCGGCGAATGGACGAGAGATTTTCCCGCCCAAATTTTGAATTCTGGAAGTGACCCTTCGCCTTCTCACTTCGCCTATATAAGGGAGAGTTGCCTTGAGTCATTTTCACACTTTGAGAACTATTTGAGAACATTCGGACCCCTGAACTTGCTCTGACATTTTGGACTTTTTCTGCCTACCGCCTGTTCTGACAAGCCGACTGCACCGGATTTCCAGAACTTCATCAACCGTCACTCGTTCAGGTAACTCAGTTCTCTTACTCTTAATTTTCTTTTTATTTTTTGAAATGGCATCACGGAAGCACACGATACGGCCTAAGTTAGTGATCAGCCGGTCACCGGGGACGGCTGAATCTAGGACTAGGAGTGCCGCCTGCCCTTTTCTGGACCCATCTTTGCCCTTTATACAAAGTCCGACTGTATCTGTGTCTATGCAGAACGTGATGGCCAGAACAAAAAAGACTGCTATGATCTCAAACTCGGACGGCTCCTCCCAAAGGGTGCTCATTAGTGAAACATCTGACCAGGCGCCAGATGTAGAAGTGAAACGAGGCGGCTGCCAAGCCGACAGTTCTGAGGGAGGGGTCAAGGTGGTCCCTTCCCATTTCACCGTTGATATGTCTAATTTTCCTCCTGCTCCTTCTAAGGGAGAGGAGGCGGGCCCCTCTGGGAGAGGGGAGGAGTCGTCCTCTTCGGACTCGTCAGAGGACGAGTCCGAGTCCAGCTCTTTTGGCCACGCTTCTCCAGGCTCAGAAGAAAGAAATAGCCGCCTACAAGAGGCGAGGCTTTCTCATGCAGTTGCGAAGGGGGGCAATTGGGCGGAGCCGTCCGCCTCTTACAGAGAGGAAAACACCCCCTACTACTGCACGGTACCCCGGGGCCGGATCGCAGCCATGCAAGACAAAGTGGAGAGCTTTATAGCTAACCACAGAATGGGCCCCGGATTTTTACTGTTCGTGCCGGATCTAGAAGACACTGTCGTCTGGCCGGCTGGTACCAGCTATGATGACGGCTGCTTTGGCTGCTATGTGGCGGCCATCAAAGCTGGACTGCGCTTCCCATTACATCCGGCTGTTCAGCGGATTTTAGATGGGTATGATTTGGGGTTATGGCAGTTAGCCCCCAACTCTTGGGTAAACGTACTCGGCTATGTGGCCGGGTGCGAAATGTACGGGGTGGAGCCAAGCTTTGAGGCTTTCGCCCACATGAACTATCTCAGCCGGACCCCTAAGTCGGGAGGTACCGGCTGGTATCAATTAACAAGCCATAGGGGCTACCTCATGACGAGAGGTAAGGCGAACAAATGGAAGGATTGGCGGAACACCTTCCTTATCATCGAGGGTTCAGACACGGAGCTGAACAAACGCTTTAACAAGTGGAATAGGGATCCGCCTCTTCTCGCAGGCGACCGCAGCATGCCGCCTGTTCCCCCAAAGGCTAAAAAAGAGATCCTAGACAAAGGACTCTTCAAAGTAGAGACTAGGGTGAACTCTACTTCAGGGGTACGAGAGCAAGTACCCCTAAACTGCGTCCCGAGCTTCAAGTGGCTCTATGACGAGTACCTTTTGGCCGCCTGTGGCCTCAGCAGTCGGTGCTCTAGAGGTAGCCGGCCTGACAAATACTCTGTTTTTTCACGCCTTGTTTACTTGGGATTTTTACTAACTTTGCTGTTTATTTTTTGCAGCTGACGCCATGAGTAAAATAACAGCATCCAAGACTGCGGCGGCCATGTTGCGGGCCTCTCTCATGCAACAGTCTTGTACCGACTCCCCCAACAAGGGGGCACCCTTGGTAGGCTTCGAAACTCTTCCTCTTTTAGGAGTTGTCTTATGCATATACTAACTCTTTTTTTTTTTTTTTTTTTTTTTTTTTTTTTTTTTTTTTTTTTTTTCAGTCGGGCACTCCAAGAGCTTCTTCCTCGCAACAGCCGGACCCCAAGGCCCGGAGGACGACTGTTGCAAGCTCTCCTGGGTCTTCCAGGAAAACAGTGGCGGCTGAGAAGCAGCCAGCCACTTCTTCTAAAACCCCGGCGGGGCCGCCTAGAAGTATGGACAATTACTTGTAAAAACTTTTACACTTGCTTCCTTCTTGACTAGGTCTAACTTGCTTTTTTACGCTTGATGCAGCCGGCCCTCAGGGGCCTGACTTGGTAGAGGTAGCCAAGTCCATGATCAAAGTAGTTCCTCCATCTGAAAGGGAGGCGGTCAGGGGTGTCGGCACCCTTGACCTTGATGGGATTGCAGGGGTCCTTGCTGAGGTATACTTTTTGAGTATTTGAATTCCAGGACGCCTGTTATCTTTTTTGTTTGGAAACTGACGCCTGTTTTTTTTTGTACTTAGGCCCTGCTCCGAGTTAACGACCTTCGCAAGCCGCTTGATCGGAAGAACAAAGAGGTAAAGGCTGCAAAAGCTATGGCCGCCTCTGACTGTGATAAGGCAATGTTTCAAATTGCCTAAAATGAAGTTCTGACCATTGATATTCTTTATTATCAGGCGCAGGCTACCGCCGCTGTTCGGGCTCAGTTAGAGGCGGCCCAGAAGAGGAATGACGAGCTGGAGGCGACCATCACCAATCTTAAGGCCGAGCTGAAACCTCTTCGCCTAAAAATGTACTCTTACGAAGCCATGGAGAAATCCTTGGCAAGCGTAAAAGAACGCCTGGTGAGCCAAGAGAAGAGTCTTACCCAAGAGCTCTCGGAAAAGGCCGAGCAAGAGAAGAAAGAGCTCGTCCGGGAGATGATGGAAGACTCCGCTCAAATCCAGCGCATGACCTGGGGCCGCCTGTTCCCCAATGCCGACTTTGCCTCTTGGGAAAGAACGTACCGCCAGTGTTCGGAAACATATAATCAAGAGATCCTGGCGGCTGCTAAAGAAGAGGCGTTGGGAGAAGCGTTGGAGGAGGAGGAGGAGCCGGTTGTGGCGCTTGTGCCACTTGGGGTAAGGCATCAATAAAGGATGCAGCGGAAGCCGAGTCCAGCAAGAAGAGTGCTGACCAGGCGGCAGCTGCTAATACTGAACTGCCCCCTTCTTAAGCTTAATGTATTATTTCCACGGCCTGCGTGCTGTTTGCTTTGTATTTACCCGGCCAGGGGGCCGGGGCTTTGAATATTTTGCTGGTCTTTAATGACCGGCTTATTTTTAATGAATTTTTGTTTGCAATGAATTTTTGTTTGCTTCAAATTTGTCCAAGTATTCCATATCTAATATCCCATTGTTTACTAGACCGACTGTTGTACATGGCCGAACGTTGCAGACAGGTACGGATAATTAGTACGCCGCCTATGCCCCTGGACGACTGGTTGTCTGTTTCCAGGATAGACGATCAGTCGGCCATTTATTCAATCGGTATTTGAACTATTTTGTCTGGATCCTTTTTAGGCAGGCGTATTACCAAGGAATTGAGTAGTAGAGATAACAAGCGGCGGGTACCGGTTGTTTCCCTTTATGCCAATGTTGTCTTTTAACTCATAATTTATTAACCTAGCAAGAGTAGTGGTTGAGAGCCCCTGTTTGTTAAAAACAGGCGGACGACTCATACCTTTAAGGCTCCATACTAAGTTTGAGTGACTATTAAGTTAACATAGGAGTTACTTAGTCTTCGTCACAATCTAGATTGAGTAGTAGAGGTACCAGGCGGCGGAGGCCGGCTGATCCCCTTGATTCGCCAACGTTTGTTGGCTATTAACTCAATAGGTTACCTAGGAAATAGGGGTTTGAGTGCCCCTGTTTGTTAAAAACAGGCGGACGACTCAAACCTTTTAGGTTCCATACCAAATTTGAGTGACTATGAGTTAACGTTGGAGTTACTCAGTTGCCGTCACTTTTGTTTGAGAAGTAGAGGTACCAGGCGGCGTAGGCCGACTAGACCCCTTGATTCGCCAATGTTTGTTGGCTATTAACTCAATAGGTACCCCCTGCAAATATCCCAAGTAATACAGGCGGTCATCTGACTCAGATGTCAACTGTACCACTGGTTTGGTTAGTGATAGAGTTATCCTTGTCTCAAAAACGGCTACGTGGTTGCCCTTGGGGACAGTCGTATAGGTGCCGAGTAATTAGTTTATAGAACAATGTTCCACCCAAAAGGGAGCTGCTCTCTGCGACGAATTTCATCCGGAGGGATGCCGTCGGACGCCTGCTATGATGTTGGGACATGTCGTATTAGTTTTGTAGATTTGATCAGTTGGCTTGGCGCCTGGTCTGATCATCCGGCCTGTGGCCTTGGTAAGTTCTTGGTGAACGTTGGTGCTAAATAAAAGGAGGGTAGCCGCCTGTTAGGCACAGGGTCGGCCAGGCCCTAATCTTTTTAGCTAAGTATTAGGGGGGTGGCTATGTGTTTGGAACCAGTCGGCCATCTTCTTATGGAGAGTAGCCGACTATATGCCCAGGCGACATGCCCCTATTGTGAGTGAAATACTCAATGGAGAGTAGCCGACGGTAAAGGTACAGACGACATGCCCCTCTGAAGATAGAGTGTAAAACTCAATGGAGAGTAGCCGACTGTAAAGGTACAGACGGCATGCCCCTCGTATCTGAAGATAGAGTGTAAAACTCAATGGAGAGTAGCCGACTGTAAAGGTACAGACGGCATGCCCCTCGTATCTGAAGATAGAGTGTAAAACTCAATGGAGAGTAGCCGACTGTAAAGGTACAGACGGCATGCCCCTCGTATCTGAAGATAGAGTGTAAAACTCAATGGAGAGTAGCCGACTGTAAAGGTACAGACGGCATGCCCCTCGTAATACAAAATTGAATAGTAAGTGCAAACTTTTATTAAGTAGCTCTTTACTTTACATCATTCAAAAGAAATATTTTTTAAGATTATCTACATTCCAAGTTCGAGGCAACGGTTGTCCGTCTGGTGTTTCCAGACGGTAGGTACCGTCCCTGACTTCCTCATAGATTCGGTAGGGTCCTTCCCAGTTGGGAGTTAGTTTGCCAGACTCATTAGCCCTACCAACTGCTTCCATTTTTCTAAGTACCAAGTCCCCTACTTTGAGTGGACGCCTGTGTACTTTTTTGTTGTATGATCTAGTCATTCTCAGGCGATAGATCTCATGGCGCAAGACAACATTGCCCCTCTTTTCAGGAAGTGAGTCTAATGCCAGGCGCATGGCTTCCCAGTTTGCCTCTTCGTCATATAGCATTACACGAAGAGTCGGCTCGTAGTGTTCTATTGGAAGAACAACTTCCGCACCGTAAGTTAGGAGGAATGGAGTTTCTCCAGTCGCCCCTTTTTCAGTCGTCCTAATGGCCCAGAGAACATGTGGTAGTTCATCCGCCCATAGGCCGCCTGCTCGTTCAATCTTTTTCTTGAGACCGTCTGAGATGATTTTATTAAAGGCTTCTACCTGGCCGTTTGCTTGTGGACGGCCGACAGATGCAAAGTAGTTTTGCAATTCCTTGGTCACCCAACCAGCTTTTGAGAACAGGCGTCTCAAATCGGGGACCATTATCAAAAACCATAGACATGGGAACCCCGAACCGAGTGATGACATTTTTCCAAATGAATGAAATTACATCTTTCGTCTTGATTCCCTTTACCGCCTCCGCCTCTACCCATTTAGTGAAGTAGTCGACGGCAACAAGTATGTACCTTCTGCCGCCTGTAGCAGGCGTATATGGACCCAGAATGTCCATGCCCCACTTAGCAAACGGTAGTGGGTTGTGAAGGTAGTGAGGTCAGTAGCCGGACGGTGAATTAGTTTGCCAAACCTTTGGCACTTGTCACATTTTTTCACCATCTCCATTGCATCTGCTTCCAAAGTAGGCCAAAAGTAGCCCTGCCGCCTTGCCCTTTGAGCAAGCATCCTACCACCTATATGCGAAGCACAGTAACCAGAGTGAAGATCATCTAGTATCTCTCGTCCCTTTTCTGGAGTAACACACTTTAAGAAGGGTTAAAGGTACCCCCTCTTGTGAAGTTCTCCCTTAATCATTTCAAAACAAGTGGCTCGTTTTTTCAGTGCTGCCGCCTGTTGAGGATCATCTGGCAGTGTACCGTTTGTCAGATATGCCCTGATTGAATCCATCCAGGTTGAGCTTCTGTCTAGGATTCCAATAGGGTTTTCCTCGATGCTTCTCTTCTCCATTACTTCCCAAAAAACAGTTCGAGGAGTATCAGAGGAGGCGGATGATGCTAATTTTGACAGTGCATCCGCCTGGTTGTTTTCTGATCTCGGCACTTGGATCAGATGGAAATCCTCAAGGGAGCCGACTGCTTGTCGGACCGCCTGTAAATACTTGATCATGGCCGGATGGGTTGCTTCGTATTCGCCATTGTACTGACTCACTATCAATTGTGAATCGGAACAGGCGTTTATTTTTCTTGCCCCTGCCGCCTTGCACATGCGGATCCCGGCTAGTAAAGCTTCATATTCTGCCTCATTGTTTGAAGCCTGAAAACTGAAGCGTAGAGCATACTCGAACCTGTCACCCTCTGGCGACTGACATATGACGCCTGCTCCACAACCATTTGAAGTAGAGCTTCCGTCCACATATACCTTCCATACTTGGTCTGGAACTTGAGAGTCAGGAGGACGAGTCATCTCTACAATAAAGTCAGCAAAGGCTTGCCCCTTCACTGCTTTTCTAGGCTCGAAAGTAACTTCGAGGCTCTGTATTTCTATGGCCCATTTGATCATTCGGCCTGTTGACTCCATGATGGTAAGTGGCCGCTTGATAGGTTGGTTTGTATACACGACGACTGCATGTGCCAAAAAGTAGGGCTTCAATTTTTTAACAGCCATGAACAGTGCAAGACCAAATTTCTCCACTAGGGAATACCTTAACTCGGCATTTTTCAGTACGTGACTGACAAAGTAGACCGGGAGCTGACAGCCGTCCCTTTCAGCAAGGAGAACAGCGCTTAACGCATGACCAGAGACGGCAAGGAATGCAAGTGAACTTTTAATTTCTGGAAGGCGGCCTCAGCATCCGGCCCCCATTCAAACCTTGCCTTCTTCTTAAATGCCTGGAAAAAGTATAGGCATTTTTCGCCTGATCGGCTTAGAAATCTTCCCAAGGCCGCCAGACAACCTGTTAACTTCTGAACCTCTCGGATGGTACGAGGCGACTGCATGTCGATGACCGCCTGCACCTTCTCAGGGTTCGCCTCTATTCCTCTCTGATTGATAAGGAATCCGAGAAATTTCCCAGACTCAACTCCAAAGACACATTTCTTGGGATTGAGCATGACATGGTGCCGCCTGAGTGTGGCGAAAGTTTCTCGGAGGTCTGACAGATGATCTTTCTGAATTTTAGACTTGACAATCATATCATCAATATATGCCTCGACATTTCTCCCAATCTGATCAAAGAACACAGTGTTTATCATTCGCTAGAAAGTGGCCGGGGCATTCTTAAGACCAAATGACATGACAGTGTAACAGTATAACCCTTGATCAGTGACGAAGGCCGTCTTCTCCTGATCTTTCTTCCATAAAGGAATTTGATGGAAACCAGAGTAGGCGTCCATAAAGCTCATCAAAGCATGGCCGACTGTTGAGTCGACCAGGTTATCAATTTTAAGCAGAGGGTAACTGTCTTTGGGGCACGCCGTGTTTAAGTCTGTGTAGCCTACACACATTCGCCAGGTGCCATTCGGCTTTTTAACAAGCACCACATTTGCAACCAGTCTGGGAAGTAACATTGCCGGATGAACCCTGCATCAAGTAATTTTTTAACTTCGGCGGCTGCCGCCTGACTTCTTTCTTCGCCATGGTTCCGCTTCTTCTGCCTTACCGGCTTCTTTTTCGGATCCACGGCCAGTTTATGTACCGCCAGATCAGGACTGATGCCTGGCATTTCATGGACTTCGAATGCAAAGATGTCCTTGTATTCTTTCAATAGTTTGTGAAAGTCGTCACCAAGGTTTCTCAGAGCAGTCGTCCCAACTTTGACTGTTCGGTCAGGACGTGAGTCGTCTAAGATCAGGTCCGCATGCTCACCAGCCGGCTGAGGGCGGAACTCATCCGGCCGCTCCTCTGCCAATGATTGCTATTTCCTTGCTTTTCTTGCGGACTCTGTCTGGGACGCCTTTCTCTTTTTGCCGCCTGCTTCTTGAACAGGCGCACTCTCCTTGACATTGTCAAGGTCTGTTTTTTCACCACTTGACCCAGTGGCCATAACAGTGGGCTTGACATCCGAGAGATAGCACTCTCGGGCCATCCTCTGATCTCCCCTTAGGGAGCCAACTGTTCCATTATCCCTCTCAAACTTGAGCAACATAAGAGACGGGATTATAACAGCCTTGGAATTATTCAGGGTTGGTCGACCCAGAATCATGTTGTAGGCCGAGAGTTCCTCTACTACTAGGAACCGGACTACCATGTGTCGTCCTTCCCCTTTTTCGCCCAGGCGAATGGGTAAATCTACTCGTCCCAGTGGGTGGACGACTCCTCCTCCAAACCCTATTAAAGGGTGGGAGGCCGGATGTAGGCAGTCAGTCTGATATTTCAGTTTCGACAGACATTTGCTGCTGATGAGATCTGAGGAGCTCCCGGTATCTATGAGGATTCGGCCAACTCTCTGGTTGGCCACTTTACATTCAATAACGAGAGGGTCGTCATGCGGCCCCCTTACCCCTCCTAGATCCTCTTCAGTGATGACAATCTCAGGAAATGTATATTTGGACGGCCGTTCTTGGTGAACGGAATTTACATCTAACCGCCTTATATTATCTTTGTTGCCCCTAATAGTGGGGCCGCCTCCTGAGAAGCCGCCTGCAATGGTGTAGACGACTGCATCATCTGTATCGGAGCTGTCGGCCTGTTGATTCTTTTTGGCCGACAGCTTTTTTGAGGAAGTGTTCCCCGTAGTTTTCTTGACATAAGTGTCAAGATCACCTTGCTCAGCCAGGCGGTCTAGGTACCGCATAAGACTGATGCAGTCATTGGTGTGATGACCAACGTCATCATGATAAGCACAAATTTTATCTTGGTTCCGGTTGTTTGCAGAACCCTTCATGGGGACCGGCTTCTCAATTGAGATCTGTCCCTTGATTTCTTTTAGGATAAACTGGTTATCCTTGTTAAACGCATACTTTGGGGAGTATGGTTTGAATTCTTTTTTCTTTTTCTGGGCCGGCTGTTTAGAGGAATCAGCCGCCCAGACCTCTTTTCTCTTCTCATCCTTGTTTGACGACTGTTTCTGTCGTCCTTCTCTTTTGTCGGACCTTTTCCCGTCCGACTGTTTTATCGTACTACAAAGATCAGTCGCCTGTATATAGGCTTCTGCTTCAATCAAGGCCTCCTGAAGAGTCGCCATCCTCTTTCGAACCAAATCAAATTTGAAGGTAGACCCGTCTTTGAGACCTCTAAAAAAGTCGGTATAAGCTACCTCATCCGGTAACCCTTGAATCTGTATTCTCATCAGGTTGAACCGCCTGATGTAAGAACGAAGCCCCTCCTTCTCGCCCTGCTGAATTGTTCCCAAATCAAGGGTCGTTTTCTTCGCAGGGATGTTCATGGCGAAGTTGGAGGCAAATAAGTAAGCAAGCGTCCTGAAGCTATTTACACAACCAGTCGGCAGGTTGCCGAACCATTGCCGTGCGATTCCTTTGAGAGTCGCTGGGAAACACTTGCACCAAGTGGGATCATCCAACCCTTGAAGGTACATCAGGTTGGTGAATGCCATCAGATGGTCTTCTGGGTTAGTAGTGCCGTCATAGGCGCCTACTAGTACATTTTTTACTTTGGTCGGCTGAGCGGCGTCAGTAATTTCCTTGGAGAAGGCCGACGGCTGTTCACCAAGTCTAAGCAACCGTAGCTGCCAGTCCATAGGTTGGACGTTTTTTGCTGTAGGTCCACCAAATGGAGGTGGCTGCATAAAATACTGTTGTTGCGGCACAAATGGTAAGTTTGGTACCGCCTGGGCACTATGAAAGCCGGACTGACGGGAGGTGCCGCCTGACTGACTCTCATGGTACGACTGAGTATGCCTCATCGAGGCATTTCGCAAACTGTCTTGAAAGTTTGAAGTAGAAGCCGACTCTAACAATCGGTCACTCTTCTTCTGCTCTAGCAGTAGCCGAGCATCTGTGAATGTTTGCTTTGACCCGTCCGCCTGAATATGACGAACCGATTTCCTATTTCCTGTAGGATAACGGAATTTTGTGAAATCAAGGGCAGGTGGCTCCCGCTTCCTAGATTTAGGATGAGGAGTCGCCTCTCGCCCTTGAACTGGCTTCCTCTTCAGTGAAGTGGAGGGTTTCTTGGCCGACTGCTCCTTGACTGAAGCAGGCGGCTTCTTGTTGATCAGCTCTTGAATCTCTCCCTTGAAGTTCCTCATGAAGGTCATGAGTTCGTTCCTTGTGATGGGAGCAGACCCATCAGTCGGCTGTTGCCGAACAGGCGGTGCGCCTGCTGGCTCGCTTCCTGTTTGAAGATGCTCCCGTTCCCTCCTTTCGGTATGACGGGTACGTCGGGCCCTTAGGGTCCCGTCTGGAGCTGTATGAGTTTCAACTTCAAATTCACTTTCGATGTCATGGTCCGACTGAACTTGAGGGTCGTTTAGGGGACGCCTCTCTTCAGAAGTCGGTACAGACTTGGATGCCATCTCTGAAGTACTCTCCCCACAAACGGCGCCAAATGTTTCGGGGTTTTCTGATGTCCTGCGGGAGAGTTACAATTCCGAGACTGGAACCGGACGCCTGTACCTGCAAAATAACGGAGACTCCTGTGAGCTCCGCCTCCAACGGTCAAGTTAGTACCTGATTAAGGAGTAATTAATGCGGAAATTAAAGTAATAAGGTCTCTCTAGGTGAGAGTGTTTAATGTAGGTAATCTGCTTTGTTAGCGAGATCAGCCGGTTATTAATGTGTTCCGTAATGTTTTTTGTTCTGTCCTGACCCTCCCCTTAATGAGAATTAAGGGAGGTATTTATAATCTTGGGAAACGTGCCCATCCTAGGTTTAGGTAAACCTAGGGCCGATTGGGCTTCCCTCGGAAGTTGGGCCTGGGTGGCCGGTTTCTCCATTAGGCATGGAGTATGCCACATGTCGTGACATAACAGGTCCAAGGTGGACGAATAAGCGCGTGCCACGTGGCAAGCCCTGACAGTTCCAACTAGGGGACACTTGGCAGGTCCTGATTGGCCCACGTGGCGCATTCCGATTGGTAGGAGCAAAATCCCCTAATCAAAACACATTCAAACAAAGATTTCGAATCAAATGAAAGTCAAATACATTCTACAAAGCTAATTGAATCAAATGAAAGTCAAACACATTCAAATAAAGCTATTTAAATCAAATGAAAGTCAAATACATTCTACAAAGCTAATTAAATCAAATGAAAGTCAAACACATTCAAACAAAGCTATTTGAATCAAATGAGAGTCAAATAAATTCAAACAAAGCTAATTAAATCAAAGAAAAGTAAAATACATTCTACAAAGCTAATTGAATCAAATGAAAGACAAACACATTCAAACAAATCTATTTAAAATTAATGAATGTCAAATACATTCTACAAAGCTAATTGAACCAAATGAAAGTCAAACACATTCAAACAAAGCTATTTGAAGAAAATGAAAGTCAAATACATTCTACAAAGCAAATTGAAACAAATGAAAGTCAAACACATTCAAAATAAAGCTATTTAAATCAAATGAAAGTGAAATACATTCTACAAAGCTAATTGAATCAAATGAAAGTCAAACACATTCAAACAAAGCTATTTGAATTAAATGAGAGTCAAATAAATTCAAACAAAGCTAATTAAATCAAAGAAAAGTAAAATACATTCTACAAAGCTAATTGAATCAAATGAAAGTCAAACACATTCAAACAAATCTATTTAAATTTAATGAATGTCAAATACATTCTACAAAGCTAATTGAACCAAATGAAAGTCAAACACATTCAAACAAAGCTATTTGAAGAAAATGAAAGTCAAATACATTCTACAAAGCAAATTGAAACAAATGAAAGTCAAACACAGTCAAACAAAGTTATTTGAGTCAAGTGAAAGTGAAATACATTCTACAAAGCTAATTGAATCAAATGAAAGTCAAACACATTCAAACAAAGCTATTTGAATCAAATGAAATTTAAATACGTTCTACAAAGCTAATTGTATCAAATGAAAGTCAAACGCAATCAAATAAAGCTATTTGAGTCAAATGAAAGTCAAACACATTCAAACAAAGTTGTTTAAATTAAATGAAAGTGAAATGTATTCTACAATGCTAATTGAATCAAAATGAAAGTTAAACGCATTCAAACAAAGCTATTTGAATCAAATGAGAGTCAAATACATTCTACAAAGCTAATTCAATCAAATGAAAGTCAAACACATTCAAACACAGCTAATTGAATCAAATGAAAGTCAAATACATTCAACAAAGCTAATTGAATCAAATGAAAGTCAAACACATTCAAACAAAGCTAATTGAATCAAATGAAAGTCAAACACATTCTACAAAGCTAATAGAATCAAATGAAAGTCAAACACATTCAAACAAAGCTATTTGAATAAAATGAAAGTCAAACACATTCAAACAAAGTTATTTGAATCAAATGAGAGTCAAATACATTCAAACAAAGCTAATTAAATCAAATAAAAGTCTAATACATTCTACAAAGCTAATTGAATTAAATTAAAGTCAAACACATTCAAACAAAGCTAATTGAATCAAATGAAAGTCAAACACATTCAAACAAAGATTTCGAATCAAATGAAAGTCAAATACATTCTACAAAGCTAATTGAATCAAATGAAAGTCAAACACATTCAAATAAAGCTATTTAAATCAAATGAAAGTGAAATACATTCTACAAAGCTAATTGAATCAAATGAAAGTCAAACACATTCAAACAAAGCTATTTGAATCAAATGAGAGTCAAATAAATTCAAACAAAGCTAATTAAATCAAATAAAAGTAAAATACATTCTACAAAGCTAATTGAATCAAATGAAAGTCAAACACATTCAAACAAATCTATTTAAATTAAATGAATGTCAAATACATTCTACAAAGCTAATTGAACCAAATGAAAGTCAAACACATTCAAACAAAGCTATTAGAAGAAAATGAAAGTCAAATACATTCTACAAAGCAAATTGAAACAAATGAAAGTCAAACACAGTCAAACAACGTTATTTGAGTCAAGTGAAAGTCAAATACATTCTACAAAGCTAATTGAATCAAATGAAAGTCAAACACATTCAAACAAAGCTATTTGAATCAAATGAAATTTAAATACGTTCTACAAAGCTAATTGTATCAAATGAAAGTCAAACGCAATCAAATAAAGCTATTTGAGTCAAATGAAAGTCAAACACATTCATACAAAGTTGTTTAAATTAAATGAATATGAAATGTATTCTACAATGCTAATTGAATCAAATGAAAGTTAAACGCATTCAAACAAAGCTATTTAAATCAAATGAGAGTCAAAATACATTCTACAAAGCTAATTGAATCAAATGAAAGTCAAACACATTCAAACAAAGCTAATTGAATCAAATGAAAGTCAAATACATTCAACAAAGCTAATTGAATCAAATGAAAGTCAAACACATTCAAACAAACCTAATTGAATCAAATGAAAGTCAAATACATTCTACAAAGCTAATTGAATCAAATGAAAGTCAAACACATTTAAACAAAGCTATTTGAATAAAATGAAAGTCAAACACATTCAAACAAAGCTATTTGAATCAAATGAGAGTCAAATACATTCAAACAAAGCTAATTAAATCAAATAAAAGTTAAATACATTCTACAAAGCTAATTGAATCAAATTAAAGTCAAACACATTCAAACAAAGCTAATTTGAATCAAATGAAAGTCAAAACACATTCAAATAAAAGATTTCGAATCAAATGAAAGTCAAACACATTCAAACAAAGCTATTTAATCAAATGAAAGTCAAATACATTCTACAAAGCTAATTGAATCAAATGAAAGTCAAACACATTCAAACAAAGCTATTTGAATCAAATGAGAGTCAAATAAATTCAAACAAAGCTAATTAAATCAAATAAAAGTAAAATACATTCTACAAAGCTAATTGAATCAAATGAAAGTCAAACACATTCAAACAAAGCCTTTTAAATCAAATGAAAGTCAAACACATTCAAAAAAAGCTTTTTAATTTAAATGAAAGTCAAACACATTCAAACAAAGCTATATAAATCAAATGAAAGTGAAATGCATTCTACAAAGCAAATTGAATTAAATGAAATTCAAACACATTCAAACAAAGCTATAATCAAATGAAAGTGAAATGCATCTACAAACAAATTGAATAAATGAAATCAAACACATTCAAACAAAGCTATTTGAATCAAATGACAGTCAAATACATTCTACAAAGCTAATTGAATCAAATGAAAGTCAAACACATTCAAACAAAGCTATTTGAAGAATCACAATTATGAAAGTCAAATACATTCTACAAAGCTAAATTGAATTAAATGAAAGTCAAACACATTCAAACAAAGCTATTTGAATCAAATGAAAGTAAATACATTCTACAAAGCTAATTGAATCAAATGAAAGTCAAACACATTCAAACAAAGCTATTTGAATCAAATGAAAGTCAAATACATTAAAACAAAGCTAATTAAAATCAAATAAAAGTCAAAACATTCAAACAAAGCTATTTGAATCAAATGAAAGTCAAATACATTCTACAAAGCTAATTGAATCAAATGAAAGTCAAACACATTCAAACAAAGCTATTTGAATCAAATGAAAGTCAAATACATTCATACAAAGCTAATTGAATCAAATGAAAGTCAAACACATTCAAACAAAGCTAATTGAATCAAATGAAAGTCAAACACATTCAAACAAAGCTATTTGAATCAAATGAAGTCAAATACATTCCAGTAAATCAAATAAGTCTAATACATTCTACAAAGCTAATTGAATCAAATGAAAGTCAAACACATTCAAATAAAGCTATTTGAATCAAATGAAGTCAAATACATTCTACAAAGCTAATTGAATCAAATGAAAGTCAAACACATTCAAATAAAGCTATTTGAATCAAATGAAATACATTCTACAAAGCTAATTGAATCAAATGAAAGTCAAACACATTCAAACAAAGCCTTTTAAATCAAATGAAAGTCAAACACATTCAAAAAAAGCTTTTTAATTTAAATGAAAGTCAAACACATTCAAACAAAGCTATATAAATCAAATGAAAGTGAAATGCATTCTACAAAAGCAAATTGAATTAAATGAAATTCAAACACATTCAAACAAAGCTATTTGAATCAAATGAAAGTCAAATACATTCTACAAAGCAAATTGAATGAAATGAAAGTCAAACACATTCAAACAAAGCTATTTGAAGAAAATGAAAGTCAAATACATTCTACAAAGTAAATTGAATCAAATGAAAGTCAAACACAGTCAAACAAAGTTATATGATTCAAATGAAAGTCAAATACATTCTACAAAGCTAATTGAATCAAATGAAACTCAATTACATTCAAACAAAGGTGTTTGAATCAAATGAGAGTCAAATAAATTCAAACAAAGCTAATTAAATAAAATAAAAGTAAAATACATTCTACAAAGCTAATTGAATCAAATGAAAGTCAAACATATTCAAACAAAGCCTTTTAAATCAAATGAAAGTCAAACACATTCAAAAAAAGCTTTTTAATTTAAATGAAAGTCAAACACATTCAAACAAAGCAATATAAATCAAATGAAAGTGAAATGCATTCTACAAACAAATTGAATTAAATGAAATTCAAACACATTCAAACAAAGCTATTTGAATCAAATGACAGTAAAATACATTCTACAAAGCTAATTGAATCAATTGAAAGTCAAACACATTCAAACAAAGCTATTTGAATCAAATGAAAGTCAAATACATTCTACAAAGCTAATTGAATCAAATGAAAGTCAAACACATTCAAACAAAGCTAATTGAATCAAATGAAAGTCAAACACATTCAAAAAAAGCTTTTTAATTTAAATGAAAGTCAAACACATTCAAACAAAGCTATATAAATCAAATGAAAGTGAAATGCATTCTACAAACAAAGTGAATTAAATGAAATTCAAACACATTCAAACAAAGCTATTTGAATTAAATGACAGTAAAATACATTATACAAAGCTAATTGAATCAATTGAAAGTCAAACACATTCAAACAAAGCTATTTGAATCAAATGAAAGTGAAATACATTCTACAAAGTTAATTCAATCAAATGAAAGTTAAACACATTCAAACAAAGCTAATTGAATCAAATGAAAGTCAAACACATTCAAACAAAGCTAATTCAATCAAATGAAAGTCAAACACATTCAAACAAAGCTATTTTAATTTAAATGAAAGTCAAATACATTCAACAAAGCGAATTGAATCAAATGAAAGTCAAACACATTCAAACAAAGCTAATTGAATAAAATGAAAGTCAAACACATTCAAACAAAGATTTCGTATTAAATGAAAGTCAAATACATTCTACAAAGCTAATTGAATCAAATGAAAGTCAAACACATTCAAATAAAGCTATTTGAATCAAATGAAAGTCAAATACATTCTACAAAGCTAATTGAATCAAATGAAAGTAAAACACATTTAAACAAAGCTATTTGAATCAAATGAGAGTCAAATAAATTCAAACAAAGCTAATTAAATCAAATAAAAGTAAAATACATTCTACAAAGCTAATTGCATCAAATGAATGTCAAACACATTCAAACAAAAGCTAATTGAATCAAATGAAAGTCAAATACATTCTATAAAGCTAATTGAATCAAATGAAAGTAAAACACATTCAAAAAAAGCTATTTGAATCAAATGAAAGTCAAATACATTCTACAAAGCTAATTGAATCAAATGAAAGTCAAACACATTCAAACAAAGCTATTTGAATCAAAGGAGAGTCAAATAAGTTCAAACAAAGCTAATTAAATTAGATAAAAGTAAAATACATTCTACAAAGCTAATTGAATCAAATGAAAGTCAAATACATTCAAACAAAGCCTTTTAAATCAAATGAAAGTCAAACAAATTCAAAAAAAGCATTTTAATTTAAATGAAAGTCAAACACATTCAAACAAAGCTATATAAATCAAATGAAAGTGAAATGCATTCTACAAAGCAAATTGATCTAAATGAAATTCAAACACATTCAAACAATGCTATTTGAATCAAATGAAAGTCAAACACATTCTACAAAGCTAATTGAAATAATTGAAAGTCAAACAGATTTAAACAAAGCTATTTGAATCAAATGAAAGTCAAATACATTCTACAAAGCTAATTGAATCAAATGAAAGTCAAACACATTCAAACAAAGCTGTTTGAATCAAATGAGAGTCAAACACATTCAAACAAAGCTATTTTAATTAAATGAATGTCATATACATTCTACAAAGCTAATTAAATCAAATGAAAGTTAAACACATTCAAACAAAGCTATTTGAAGAAAATGAAAGTCAAATACATTCTACAAAGCAAATTGAATCAAATGAAAGTCAAACACAGTCAAACAAAGTTATTTGATTCAAATGAAAGTCAAATACATTCTACAAAGCTAATTGAATCAAATGAAAGTCAAACACATTCAAAGAAAGCTATTTGAATCAAATGAAAGTCAAACACATTCATACAAAGCTAATTGAATCAAGTGAAAGTCAAATACATTCAAACAAAGCTATTTGAATCAAATGAAAGTCAAATACGTTCTACAAAGCTAATTGTATCAAATGAAAGTCAAACACATTCATACAAAGCTATTTGAATAAATTGAAAGTGAAATGCATTCTACAAAGCTAATTGAATCAAATGAAAGTGAAACACATTCAAACAAAGCTAATTGTATTAACTGAAAGTCACATACATTCAACAAAGCGAATTGAATAAAATGAAAGTCAAACACATTCAAACAAAGCTAATTGAATAAAATGAAAGTCAAACACATTCAAACAAAGATTTCGTATTAAAAGAAAGTCAAATACATTCTACAAAGCTAATTGAATCAAATGAAAGTCAAACACATTCAAATAAAGCTATTTGAATCAAATGAAAGTCAAATACATTCTACAAAGCTAATTGAATCAAATGAAAGTAAAACACATTCAAACAAAGCTATTTGAATCAAATGAGAGTCAAATAAATTCAAACAAAGCTAATTAAATCAAATAAAAGTAAAATACATTCTACAAAGCTAATTGCATCAAATGAAAGTCAAACACATTCAAACAAAAGCTAATTGAATCAAATGAAAGTCAAATACATTCAACAAAGCTAATTGAATCAAATGAAAGTCAAACACAATCAAACAAAGCTAATTGAATCAAATGAAAGTCAAGCACATTCAAACAAAGCTATTTTAATCGAATGAAAGTCAAACACATTCAAACAAAGCTATATAAATCAAATGAAAGTGAAATGCATTCTACAAAGCAAATTGAATTAAATGAAATTCAAACACATTCAAACAAAGCTATTTGAATCAAATGACAGTCAAATACATTCGACAAAGCTAATTGAATCAATTGAAAGTCAAACACATTCAAACAAAGCTATTTGAATCAAAGGAGAGTCAAATAAGTTCAAACAAAGCTAATTAAATCAGATAAAAGTAAAATACATTCTACAAAGCTAATTGAATCAAATGAAAGTCAAATACATTCAAACAAAGCCTTTTAAATCAAATGAAAGTCAAACACATTCAAAAAAAGCTTTTTAATTTAAATGAAAGTCAAACACATTCAAACAAAGCTATATAAATCAAATGAAAGTGAAATGCAATCTACAAAGCAAATTGATCTAAATGAAATTCAAACACATTCAAACAAAGCTATTTGAATCAAATGAAAGTCAAACACATTCTACAAAGCTAATTGAATCAATTGAAAGTCAAACAGATTTAAACAAAGCTATTTGAATCAAATGAAAGTCAAATACATTCTAGAAAGCTAATTGAATCAAATGAAAGTCAAACACATTCAAACAAAGCTGTTTGAATCAAATGAGAGTCAAACACATTCAAACAAAGCTATTTTAATTAAATGAATGTCAAATACATTCTACAAAGCTAATTAAATCAAATGAAAGTTAAACACATTCAAACAAAGCTATTTGAAGAAAATGAAAGTCAAATACATTCTACAAAGCAAATTGAATCAAATGAAAGTCAAACACAGTCAAACAAAGTTATTTGATTCAAATGAAAGTCAAATACATTCTATAAAGCTAATTGAATCAAATGAAAGTCAAACACATTCAAAAAAAGCTATTTGAATCAAATGAAAGTCAAATACATTCTACAAAGCTAATTGAATCAAATGAAAGTCAAACACATTCAAACAAAGCTATTTGAATCAAAGGAGAGTCAAATAAGTTCAAACAAAGCTAATTAAATCAGATAAAAGTAAAATACATTCTACAAAGCTAATTGAATCAAATGAAAGTCAAATACATTCAAACAAAGCCTTTTAAATCAAATGAAAGTCAAACACATTCAAAAAAAGCTTTTTAATTTAAATGAAAGTCAAACACATTCAAACAAAGCTGTATAAATCAAATGAAAGTGAAATGCATTCTACAAAGCAAATTGATGTAAATGAAATTCAAACACATTTAAACAAAGCTATTTGAATCAAATGATAGTCAAACACATTCTACAAAGCTAATTGAATCAATTGAAAGTCAAACACATTCAAACAAAGCTAATTGAATTAAATGAAAGTCAAACACATTTAAACAAAGCTAATTGAATCAAATGAAAGTCAAACACATTTAAACAAAGCTAATTGAATTAAATGAAAGTCAAACACATTCAAACAAAGCTATTTTAATTAAATGAATGTCAAATACATTCTACAAAGCTAATTGAATCAAATGAAAGTCAAACACATTCAAACAAAGCTATTTGAAGAAAATGAAAGTCAAATACATTTTACAAAGCAAATTGAATCAAATGAAAGTCAAACACAGTCAAACAAAGTTATTTGATTCAAATGAAAGTCAAATACATTCTACAAAGCAAATTGAATCAAATGAAAGTCAAACACATTCAAACAAAGCTGTTTGAATCAAATGAGAGTCAAATAAATTCAAACAAAGCTAATTAAATAAAATAAAAGTAAAATACATTCTACAACGCTAATTGAATCAAATGAAAGTCAAACACATTAAAACAAAGCCTTTTAAATCAAATGAAAGTCAAACACATTCAAAAAAAGCTTTTTAATTTAAATGAAAGTCAAACACATTCAAACAAAGCTATATAAATCAAATGAAAGTGAAATGCATTCTACAAAGCAAATTGAATTAAATGAAATTCAAACACATTCAAACAAAACTATTTGAATTAAATGACAGTAAAATACATTCTACAAAGCTAATTGAATCAACTGAAAGTCAAACACATTCAAACAAAGCTATTTGAATCAAATGAAAGTCAAATACATTCTACAAAGCTAATTGAATCAAATGAAAGTCAAACATGATTAGGGGATTTTGCTCCACCAATCGGAATGCGCCACGTGGGCCAATCAGGTCCTGCCAAGTGTCCCCCAGTTGGAACTGTTAGGGCTTGCCACGTGGCACGCGTTTATTCGTCCACCTTGGACCTGTTATGTCATTACATGTGGCATACTCCATGCCTAATGGAGAAACCGGCCACCTAGGCCCAACTTCCGAGGGAAGCCCAATCGGCCCTAGGTTAACCTAAACCTAGGATGGGCACGTTTCCCAAGGTTATAAATACCTCCCTTAATCCTCATTAAGGAAGAGAACAGAAAAAACACATTAATTACACACAGTAATAACCGGCTGATCTCGCTAACAAAGCAGATTACCTACATTAAACACTCTCACCTAGAGAGACCCAATCACTTTAATTTCCGCATTAATTACTCCTTAATCAAGTACTAACTTGACCGTTGGAGGCGGAGCTCCCACCACCAGGAGTCTCCGTTATTTTGCAGGTACAGGCGTCCGGTTCCAGTCTCGGAATTGTAACTCTCCCGCAGGACATCAGAAAACCCCGAAACATTTGGCGCTGTCTGTGGGGAGAGTACTTCTGAGATGGCATCCAAGTCTGTACCGACTCCTGAAGAGAGGCGTCCCCTAGACGACCCTCAAGTTCAGTCGGACCATGATACCGAGAGTGAATTTGAAGTTGAAGCTCACACAGCTTCAGACGGGACCCTAAGGGCCCGACGTACCCGTCATACCGAAAGGAGGGAACGGGAACATCTTCAAACTGGAAGTGAGCCAACAGGCGCACCGCCTGTTCGGCAACAGCCGACTGATGGGTTTGCTCCCATCACAAGGAACGAACTCATGACCTTCATGAGGGACTTCAAGGGAGAGATTCAAGAGTTGATCAACAAGAAGCCGCCTGCTCCAGTCAAGGAGCAGTCGGCTAAGAAACCCTCCACTTCACTAAAGAGGAAGCCAGTTCAAGGACGAGAGGCGACTCCTCATCCTAAATCTAGGAAGCGGGAGCCACCTGCCCTTGATTTCACAAAATTCCGTTTTCCTACAGGAAATAGGAAACTTGTTCGTCATATTCAGGCGGACGGGTCGAAGCAAACATTCACAGACGCTCGGCTACTGCTAGAGCAGAAGAAGAGTGACCGATTGTCAGAGTCGGCCTCTACTTCAAACTTTCAAGACAGTCTGCGAAATGCCTCGATGAGGCATACTCAGTCGGTACCAAACTTACCATTTGTGCCGCAACAACAGTATTTTTTGCAGCCACCTCCGTTTGGTGGACCTGCAGCAAAAAACGTCCAACCTATGGACTGGCAGCTACGGTTGCTTAGACTTGATGAACAGCCGTCGGCCTTCTCCAAGGAAATTACTGAAGCCGCTCAGCCGGCCAAAGTGAAAAATGTACTAGTAGGCGCTTATGACGGCACTACTAACCCAGAAGACCATCTGATGGCATTCACCAACCTGATGTACCTTCAAGGGTTGGATGATCCCACTTGGTGCAAGTGTTTCCCAGCGACTCTCAAAGGAATCACACAACAATGGTTCGGCAACCTGCCGACTGGTTGTGTAAATAGCTTCAGGACGCTTGCTTACTTATTCACCTCTAACTTCGCCATGAACATCCCTGCGAAGAAAACGACCCTTGATTTAGGAACAATTCAGCAAGGCGAGAAGGAGGGGCTTCGTTCTTACATCAGGCGGTTTAACCTGATGAGAATACAGATTCAAGGGTTACCGGATGAGGTAGCCTATACTGACTTTTTCAGAGGTCTCAAAGACGGGTCTACCTTCAAATTTGATTTGGTTCGAAAGAGGTTGGCGACTCTTCAAGAGGCCTTGATTGAAGCAGAAGCCTATATACAGGCGACTGATCTTTGTACGGTAAAACAATCAGACGGAAAAAGGTTCGACAAAAGAGAAGGACGACAGAAACAGTCGTCAAACAAAGATGAGAAGAGAAAAGAGGTCTGGGCGGCTGATTCCTCTAAACAGCCGGCCAAGAAAAAGAAAAAAGAATTCAAACCATACTCCCCAAAGTATGCGTTTAACAAGGATAACCAGTTTATCCTAAAAGAAATCAAGGGACGGATCTCAATTGAGAAGCCGGTCCCCATGAAGGGTTCTGCAACCAACCGGAACCAAGATAAATTCTGTGCTTATCATGATGATGTTGGTCATCACACCAATGACTGCATCAGTCTCATGCGGTATCTGGACCGCCTGGCTGAGCAAGGTGATCTTGACACTTATGTCAAGAAATCTACGGGGAACACTTCCTCAAAAAAGCAGTCGGCCAAAAAGAATCAACAGGCCGACAGCTCCGATACAGATGATGCAGTCGTCTACACCATTGCAGGCGGCTTCTCAGGAGGCGGCCCCACTATTAGGGGCAACAAAGACAATATCAGGCGGTTAGATGTAAATTCCGTTCACCAAGAACGGCCGTCCAAATATTCATTTCCTGAGATTGTCATCACTGAAGAAGATCTAGGAGAGGTAAGAGGGCCGCATGACGACCCTATCGTTATTGAATGTAAAGTGGCCAACCAGAGAGTTGGCCAAATCCTCATAGATACCGGAAGCTCCTCAGATCTCATCAGTAGCAAATGTCTGTCAAAACTAAAATATCAGACTGATTGCATACATCCGGCCTCCCACCCTTTAGTAGGGTTTGGAGGAGGAGTCGTCCACCCAGTGGGACGAGTGGATTTACCCATCCGCCTGGGCGAAAAAGGGGCAGGACGACACATGGTAGTCCGGTTCCTGTTAGTGGAAGAACTCTTGGCCTACAACATGATTCTGGGTCGACCAACCCTGAATAATTCCAAGGCTGTTATAATCCCATCTCTTATGTTGCTCAAGTTTGAGAGGGATAATGGAACAGTCGGCTCCCTAAGGGGAGATCAGAGGATGGCCCGAGAGTGCTATCTCTCGGATGTCAAGCCCACTGTTATGGCCACTGGGTCAAGCGGTGAAAAAAACAGACCTTGACAATGTCAAGGAGAGTGCGCCTGTTCAAGAAGCAGGCGGCAAAAAGAGAAAGGCATCCCAGACAGGGGCCGCAAGAAAAGAAAGAAAATAGCAATCATTGGCAGAGGAGCGGTTGGATGAGTTCCGCCCTCAGCCGGCTGGTGAGCATGCGGACCTGATCTTAGAGGACTCACGTCCTGACCGAACAGTCAAAGTTGGGACGACTGCTCTGAGAAACCTTGGTGACGACTTTCACAACCTATTGAAAGAATACAAGGACATCTTTGCATTCGAAGTCCATGAAATGCCAGGCATTAGTCCTGATCTGGCGGTACATAAAGTGGCCGTGGATTCGAAAAAGAAGCCGGTACGGCAAAAAAAGCGGAACCATGGCGAAGAAAGAAGTCAGGCGGCAGCCGCCGAAGTTAAAAAATTACTTGATGCAGGGTTCATTCGGCAATGTTACTTCCCAGACTGGGTTGCAAATGTGGTGCTTGTTAAAAAGCCGAATGGCACCTGGCGAATGTGTGTAGACTACAAAGACTTAAACAAGGCGTGCCCCAAAGACAGTTACCCTCTACCTAAAATTGATAACCTGGTCGACTCAACAGCCGGCCATGCTTTGATGAGCTTTATGGACGCCTATTATGGTTTCCATCAAATTCCTTTATGGAAGAAAGATCAGGAGAAGACGGCCTTCGTCACTGATCAGGGGTTATTCTGTTACACGGTCATGCCGTTTGGTCTTAAGAATGCACCGGCTACCTTCCAGCGAATGATAAACACTGTGTTCTTTGATCAGATTGGGAGAAACGTCGAGGCATACATTGATGATATGATTGTAAAGACTAAACTTCAGAAAGATCATCTGTCGGACCTCCGAGAAACTTTCGCCACACTCAGGCGGCACCATGTCATGCTCAATCCCAAGAAATGTGTCTTTGGAGTTGAATCTGGGAAATTTCTCGGATTCCTTATCAATCAGAGAGGAATAGAGGCGAACCCTGAGAAGGTGCAGGCGGTCATTGCTATGCAGTCGCCTCGTACCATCCGAGAGGTTCAGAAGTTAACAGGTTGTCGGCGGCCTTGGGAAGATTTCTAAGCCGATCAGGCGACAAATGCCTATACGTTTTCCAGGCAATTAAGAAAAAGGCAAGGTTTGAATGGGGGCCGGATGCTGAGGCCGCCTTCCAGAAATTGAAAGTTCACTTGCATTCCTTGCCGAGGCTGGTCAGCCCTTTGCCCAAAGAAGTACTCTACATGTACCTGGCCGTCTCTGATCATGCGTTAAGCGCTGTTCTCCTTGCTGAAAGAGACGGCTGTCAGCTCCCGGTCTACTTTGTCAGTCACGTACTGAAAAATGCCGAGTTGAGGTATCCCCTAGTGGAGAAATTTGGTCTTGCACTCTTCATGGCTGTTAAAAAATTGAAGCCCTACTTTTTGGCACATGCAGTCGTCGTGTATACAGACCAACCTATCAAGCGGCCACTTACCATCATGGAGTCGTCAGGCCGAATGATCAAATGGGCCATAGAAATACAGAGCCTCGAAGTTACTTTCGAGCATAGAAAAGCAGTGAAGGGGCAAGCCTTTGCTGACTTTATTGTAGAGATGACTCGTCCTCCTGACTCTCAAGTTCCAGACCAAGTATGGAAGGTATATGTGGACGGAAGCTCTACTTCAAATGGTTGTGGAGCAGGCGTCATATGTCAGTCGCCAGAGGGCGACAAGTACGAGTATGCTCTACGCTTCAGTTTTCAGGCTTCAAACAATGAGGCAGAATATGAAGCTTTACTAGCCGGGATCCGCATGTGCAAGGTGGCAGGGGCAAGAAAAATATACGCCTGTTCCGATTCACAATTGATAGTGAGTCAGTACAATGGCGAATACGAAGCAACCCATCCGGTCATGATCAAGTATTTACAGGCGGTCCGACAAGCAGTCGACTCCCTTGAGGATTTCCATCTGCTACTCCTCGAACTGTTTTTTGGGAAGTAATGGAGAAGAGAAGCATCGAGGAAAACCCTATTGGAATCCTAGACAGAAGCTCAACCTGGATGGATTCAATCAGGGCATATCTGACAAACGGTACACTGCCGGATGATCCTCAACAGGCGGCAGCATTGAAAAAACGAGCCACCTGTTTTGAAATGATAAAGGGAGAACTTCACAAAAGGGGGTACCTTCAACCCTTCTTAAAGTGTGTTACTCCAGAAAAGGGACGAGAGATACTAGACGATCTTCACTCTGGTTAATGTGCTTCTCATATAGGCGGTAGGACGCTTGCTCAAAGGGCAAGGCGGCAGGGCTACTTTTCGCCTACTTTGGAAGCAGATGCAATGGAGATGGTGAAAAAATGTGACAAGTGCCAAAGGTTTGGCAAACTAATTCACCGTCCGGCTACTGACCTCACTACCATTCATAACCCACTACCATTTGCTAAGTGGGGCATGGACATTCTAGGTCCATATACGCCTGCTACAGGCGGAAGGAGGTATATACTTGTTGCCGTTGACTACTTCACTAAATGGGTAGAGGCGGAGGCTGTAAAAGAAATCAAGACGAAAGATGTAATTTCATTCATTTGGAAAAATGTCATCACTCGGTTCGGGGTTCCCATGTCTATGGTTTTTGATAATGGTCCCCAATTTGAGACGCCTGTTCTCAAAAGCTGGTTGGGTGACCAAGGAATTGCAAACCACTTTGCATCTGCGGCCGTCCACAAGCAAACGGCCAGGTAGAAGCCTTTAATAAAATCATCTCAGACGGTCTCAAGAAAAAGATTGAACGAGCAGGCGGCCTATGGGCGGATGAACTACCACATGTTCTCTGGGCCATTAGGACGACTGAAAAAGGGGCGACTGGAGAAACTCCATTCCTCCTAACTTACGGTGCGAAAGCTGTTCTTCCAATAGAACACTACGAGCCGACTCTTCGAGTAATGCTATATGACGAAGAGGCAAACTGGGAAGCCATGCGCCTGGCATTAGACTCACTTCCTGAAAAGAGGGGCAATGTTGTCTTGCGCCATGAAATCTATCGCCTGAGAATGACTAGATATTACAACAAAAAAAGTACACAGGCGTCCACTCAAAGTAGGGGACTTTGTACTTAGAAAAATGGAAGCAGTTGGTAGGGCTAATGAGTCTTGCAAACTAACTCCCAACTGGGAAGGACCCTACCGAATCTATGAGGAAGTCAGGGACGGTACCTACCGTCTGGAAACACCAGACAGACAACCGTTGCCTCGAACTTGGAATGTAGATAATCTTAAGAAATATTTCTTCTGAATGATGTAAATAGTCAAGAGCTACTTAATAAAAGTTTGCACTTACTATTCAATTTTGTACTAAGAGGGGCACGCCTACTAACAAATAGTCGGCTACTCTCCATGTTTAATTTTTACTCTCTTCAGAGGGGCATGCCGTCTGTACCTTTACAGTCGGCTACTCTCCATTGAGTTTTTCACTCTATCTTCACAGGGGCATGCCGTCTGTACCTTTACAATCGGCTACTCTCCATTGAATATTTTACTCACAATAGGGGCATGTCGTCTGGACATATAGTCGGCTACTCTCCATAAGAAGATGGCCGACTGGTTCCAAACACATAGCCACCCCCCTAATACTTAGCTAAAAAGATTGGGGCCTGGTCGACCCTGTGCCTAACAGGCGGCCAACCTCCTTTTACTTAGCACCTACGTTCACCAAGAACTTACCAAGGCCACAGGCCGAATGATCAGACCAGGTGCCAAGCCAACTGATCAAATCTACAAAACTAATACGACCTGTCCCAACATCATAGCAGGCGTCCGGCGGCATCCCTCCGGATGAAATTCGTCGCAGAGAGCAGCTTCCTTTTGGGTGGAACATTGTTCTATAAACTAATTACACGGCACCTATACGACTGTCCCAAGGGCAACCACGTAGCCGTTTTTGAGACAAGGATAACTCTATCACTAACCAAACCAGTGGTAGCAGTTGACATCTGAGTCAGATGACCGCCTGTATTACTTGGGATAAATGCAGGGGGTACCTCTTGAGTTAATAGTCAACAAACATTGGCGAATCAAGGGGTCTAGCCGGCCTCCGCCGCCTGGTACCTCTACTACTCAATCAAGGGTGACGGCGACTGAGTAACTCCAACGTTAACTCATAGTCACTCCCTCAAATTTGGTATGGAACCTAAAAGGTTTGAGTAGACCGCCTGTTTTTTGGCAACCAAGGGCACTCAAACCACTATTCCTACTAGGTAACCTATTGAGTTAATAGCCAACAAACATTGGCGAATCAAGAGGATCATCCGGCCTCCGCCGCCTGGTACCTCTACTACTCAATCTAGAGTGTGACGGAGACTAAGTAACTCCTATGTTAACTTATAGTCACTCCCTCAAACTTAGTATGGAGCCTAAAAGGTATGAGTCGTCCGCCTGTTTTTAACAAACAGGGGCTCTCAACCACTACTCCTGCTAGGTTAACAAATTATGAGTTAAAAGCCAACATTGGCGAATAAAGGGAAACAACCGGTACCCGCCGCTTGTTATCTCTACTACTCAGTTCCTTGGCGACTAGGTAACACTCATGTTTACTTGGTCAGACCACTTTCCTACTTGGTTAAATTTACAAATGACAGGACCGCCTGCCTAAAAAGGATCCAGTCTTTAAAATAGTTCGAATACCGATTGGATAAATGGCCGACTGATCGTCTATCCTGGAAACAAACAACCAGTCGCCCAGGCGGCGTGACTAACGATCCGTACCTGTCTGCAACTATCGGCCATGTAAAAAAGTCGGTCTAGTGAACAATTGGATATTAGTTTATGGAATACTTAGACAAATTTGAGGCAAAACAAAAATTCATTAAAAATAAGCCGGTCATTAAAGACCAGCAAAATATTCAAAGCCCCGGCCCCCTGGCCGGGTAAATACAAAACAAACGGCACGCAGGCCGTGGAAAGAATACATAAAGCTTAAGAAGGGGGCAGATCTTCAATATTAGCAGCTGCCGCCTAGTCAGCACTCTTCTTGCTGGACTCGGCTTCAGCTGCATCCTTTTTTGATGCCTTACCCCCAAGCGGCACAAGCGCCACTACCGGCTCCTCCTCCTCCAACGCTTCTTCCAACGCCTCTTCCTCAGCAGCCGCCAGGATCTCTTGATTATATGTATCAGAACACTGGCGGTACGTTTTTTCCCAAGAGGCAAAGTCGGCATTGGGGAAGAGGCGGCCCCAAGTCATGCGCTGGATTTGAGCGGAGTCTTCCATCATCTCCCGGACCAGCTCTTTCTTCTCTTGCTCGGCCTTTTCCGAGAGCTCCTGAGTAAGACTCTTCTCCTGGGTCACCAGGCGTTCCTTTACGTTGGCCAAGGATTTCTCCAAGGCTTCGTAAGAGTACATTTTTAGGCGAAGAGGTTTCAGCTCGGCCTTGAGATTTGTGATGGTCGCCTCCAGCTCGTCAATCTTCCTCTGGGCCGCCTCTAACTGAGCCCGAACAGCGGCGGTAGCCTGCGCCTGATAATAAAGAATATCAATGGTCAGAACTTCATTTTGGGCAATTTGAAACATTGCCTTATCACAGTCAGAGGCGGCCATAGCTTTTGCAGCCTTTACCTCTTTGTTCTTCCGATCAAGCGGCTTGCGAAGGCCGTTCACTCGGAGCAGGGCCTAAGTACAAAGAAACAGGCGTCAGTTTCCAAACAAAAAATAAAACAGGCGTCCAGAAATTCAAATACTCAAAAATATGCTAAGTATACCTCAGCAAGGACCCCTGCAATCCCGTCTAGGTCAAGGGTGCCGACACCCCTGACCGCCTCCCTTTCAGCTGGAGGAACTGCCCTGATCATAGACTTGGCCATCTCTACCAAGTCAGGCTCCTGAGGGCCGGCTGCATCAAGCATAAACAAACGGATTAGACCTAGTAAAAAAGGGAGCGAGTCTAAAATTTACAAGGACAACTTCTTACTTCTAGGCGGCCCGGTTGGAGTTTTAGAAGAAGTGGCCGGCTGTTTCTCAGCCGCCACATGTTTCCTGGCAGAACCAGGAGAGCTCCCAACAGTCGTCCTCCGGGCCTTGGGGTCCGGCTGTTGGGAAGATGAAGCTCTTGGAGCACCCGTCTAAAAAAGAAGAAAAAAAAAGTCAGTATATGCATAAACACAACTCCAAAAAGAGGGTGAAAGGTTCGGAGCTCACCAAGGGTGCCCTCTTCTTGGGGGAGTCGGTTGAAGTTTGTTGCATGATGGAGGCCCGCAACATGGCCGCCGCAGTCTTGGAGGCGGTGATTTTGCTCATGGCGTCAGCTGCAAAAACAAACAGCAAAGTTAATAAAAGATAACAACAAATGTATGGAACAACAGAGTATTCGACAGGCCGACTACCTCTTGAGCACCGACTGCTGAGGCCACAGGCGGCCAAAAAGTACTCGTCGTAGAGCCATTTGAAGCTCGGGACGCAGTGCAGGGGTACTTGCTCTCGTACCCCTGAAGTAGAGTCGACCCTCGACTCTACTTTAAAGAGTCCTTTATCAAGGATCTCTTTCTTAGCCTTGGGGGGAACTGGCGGCATGCTGCGGCCGCCTGCAAGAAGTGGCGGATTCCTGTTCCACCTATTGAAGCGCTTGTTCAGCTCAATGTCTGAACTCTCAATGATGAGGAAGGTGCTCCGCCAGTCCTTCCACTTGTTTGCTTTACCTCTCGTCATGAGGTAGCCCCTATGGCTTGTCAATTGATACCAGCCGGTACCGCCTGTCTTAGGGGTCCGGCTGAGATAGTTCATATGGGCGAAAGCCTCGAAGCTTGGCTCCACCCCGTGCAGTTCGCACCCGGCCACATAGCCGAGTACGTTGACCCAGGAGTTTGGGGCTAACTGCCATAACCCCAACTCATACCCATCCAAAATCCGCTGAACAGCCGGATGTAATGGGAAGCGCAGCCCTGCCTTAATGGCCGCCTCGTAGCAGCCAAAGCAGGCGCTATCATAACTGGAACAAGCCGGCCAGACGACTGTGTCTTCTGGATCCGGCACAAACACTAGAAAGTCGGGGCCCATGGTGTGGTTTTTAATAAAGCTCTCCACTTTCTCTTGCATGGTTGTGATCCGGCGCTGAGGTACCGTGCAGTAATAGGGGGTATTTAGCTCTCGGTGAGAGGCAGATGGCTCCGCCCAATTGTCCCCCTTCTCAACTGCATGAGAAAGTCTCGCCTCTTGCAGGCGGCTGTTTTTCTCTTCTGTGTCCAAAGAAGCATGGCCAGAAGAGCTTGACTCGGAATCGTCCTCTGACGAGTCCGAAGAGGACGACTCCTCCCCTCTCCCGGAGGGGCCCGCCTCCTCTCTTTGAAAAGGAGCAGAATTGTTAACTGTTAAATGGGAAGGGGTCACTATGACTCCTCCCTCAGAATTGCCGGCTTTCAGGCCGCCTTGTTTCACTTCCACATCTGGCGCCTGGTCAGATGTTTCACTAAACGGCACCCTGTGGGAGGAGCCGTCTGAATTTGAGATCCTAGCAGTCTTTTTCGTTCTGGCCATCCTGCTCTACATAGACACAGATACAGTCGGACTTTGTATAAAGGGCAAAGATGGGTCCGGAAAAGGGCAGGCGACACTCCTAGTCCTAGATTCAGCCGTCCCCGGTGACCGGCTGATCACTAACCTAGGTCGTGTCGTGTGCTTCCGTGGTGCCATTTCAAAAAATAAAAAGAAAATTAAGAGTAAGAGAACTGACAGTTACCTGAACGAGTGACGGTTTGATGAAGTTCTGAAAATCCTGTGCAGTCGGCTTGTCAGAACAGGCGGTAGGCAGAAAAAGGTCCGAATGTTCTCAAAAGTTCTCAAAGTGTGAAAATGACTCAAGACAATCCTCCCTTATATAGGCGAAGTGAGAAGGCGAAGGGTCACTTTCAGAATTCAAAATTTGGGCGGGAAAATCTCTCGTCCTTTCGCCGACTGACACCTGTAGAAGGTCGCCGCCTGTTACAGTGCGACACCTGTCACAGGTAACACGTGACCAGTCACGTGCCACCTGTGAGGGGCAAATGATTAGGGGATTTTGCTCCACCAATCGGAATGCGCCACGTGGGCCAATCAGGTCCTGCCAAGTGTCCCCCAGTTGGAACTGTCAGGGCTTGGCACGTGGCACGCGCTTATTCGTCCACCTTGGACCTGTTATGTCATGACATGTGGCATACTCCATGCCTAATGGAGAAACCGGCCACCTAGGCCCAACTTCCGAGGGAAGCCCAATCGGCCCTAGGTTAACCTAAACCTAGGATGGGCACGTTTCCCAAGGTTATAAATACCTCCCTTAATCCTCATTAAGGAAGAGAACGGAAAAAACACATTAATTACACACAGTAATAACCGGCTGATCTCGCTAACAAAGCAGATTACCTACATTAAACACTCTCACCTAGAGAGACCCAATCAATTTAATTTCCGCATTAATTACTCCTTAATCAAGTACTAACTTGACCGTTGGAGGCGGAGCTCCCACCACCAGGAGTCTCCGTTATTTTGCAAGTACAGGCGTCCGGTTCCAGTCTCGGAATTGTAACTCTCCCGCAGGACATTAGAAAACCCCGAAACAAAACACATTCAACCAAAGCTAATAGAAATAAAAGTAAGTCAAACACATTCAAACAAAGCTATTTTAATTTAAATGAAAGTCAAACACATTCAAACAAAGCTATATAAATCAAATGAAAGTGAAAATGCATTCTACAAACAAATTGAATTAAATGAAATTCAAACACATTCAAACAAAGCTATTTGAATCAAATGACAGTAAAATACATTCTACAAAGCTAATTGAACCAATTGAAAGTCAAACACATTCAAACAAAGCTATTTGAATCAAATGAAAGTCAAATACATTCTACAAAGTTAATTGAATCAAATGAAAGTCAAACACATTCAAACAAAGCTAATTGAATCAAATGAAAGTCAAACACATTCAAACAAAGCTATTTTAACTAAATGAATGTCAAATACATTCTACAAAGCTAATTGAATCAAATGAAAGTCAAACACATTCAAACAAAGCTATTTGAAGAAAATGAAAGTCAAATACATTCTACAAAGCAAATTGAAACAAATGAAAGTCAAACACAGTCAAACAAAGTTATTTGACTCAAATGAAAGTCAAATACATTCTACAAAGCTAATTGAATCAAATGAAAGTCAAACACATTCAAACAAAGCTATTTGAATCAAATGAAAGTCAAACACATTCAATCAAAGATTTTGAATCAAATGAAAGTCAAATACATTCTACAAAGCTAATTGAATCAAATGAAAGTCAAACACATTCAAATAAAGCTATTTGAATCAAATGAAAGTCAAATACATTCTACAAAGCTAATTGAATCAAATGAAAGTCAAACACATTCAAACAAAGCTATTTGAATCAAAGGAGAGTCAAATAAATTCAAACAAAGCTAATTAAATCAGATAAAAGTAAAATACATTCTACAAAGCTAATTGAATCAAATGAAAGTCAAACACATTCAAACAAAGCCTTTTAAATCAAATGAAAGTCAAACACATTCAAAAAAAGCTTTATAATTTAAATGAAAGTCAAACACATTCAAACAAAAGCTATATAAAACAAATGAAAGTGAAATGCATTCTACAAAGCAAATTGATGTAAATGAAATTCAAACACATTCAAACCAAGCTATTTGAATCAAATGACAGTCAAACACATTCTACAAAGCTAATTGAATCAATTGAAAGTCAAAACACATTCAAACAAAGCTATTTGAATCAAATGAAAGTCAAATACATTCTACAAAGCAAATTGAATCAAATAAAAGTCAAATACATTCTACAAAGCTAATTGAATGAAATGAAAGTCAAACACATTCAAATAAAGCTATTTGAAGAAAATGAAAGCCAAATACATTCTACAAAGCAAATTGAATCAAATGAAAGTCAAACACAGTCAAACAAAGTTATTTGATTCAAATGAAAGTCAAATACATTCTACAAAGCTAATTGAATCAAATGAAAGTCAATTACATTCAAACAAAGCCGTTTGAATCAAATGAGAGTCAAATAAATTCAAACAAAGCTAATTAAATAAAATAAAAGTAAAATACATTCTACAAACCTAATTGAATCAAATAAAAGTCAAACACATTCAAACGAAGCCTTTTAAATCAAATTAAAGTCAAACA
>NW_018742353.1:0-89649 GCF_001683475.1 Chenopodium quinoa
TCCACCAATCACCGTTGGACAAGTGGACCAACCAGGTTCCGCCACGTGTCCTTCACGTAGGCCAATAGGAGCCTGCCACGTGTCAATCACAGATACGTCCTCTACGGACCAATTGAGACACGCCACGTGTCCACCCATGCCAAATGGGAAAACCGGCCAACAAGGCCCAATCCTGTCTAGAGGCCCGGTCAGCCCTAGGTTTACCCTAAACCTAGAGAGTGGCACGCTTCTCAAGACTATAAATACTTAATTAATCCTCATTAAAGGGATCAAGCAATTAATCTCACCTGAAGAACAGAGAAGAACAGAAAACATTACGGAACACTAATAACCGGCTAATCTCGCTAACAAAGCAGATTACCAACATTAAACACTCTCACCTAGAGAGATCTTATTACTTTAATTTCCGTATTAATTACTCCTTAATCAGGTACTAACTTGACCGTTGGAGGCGGAGCTCTCAGGAGTCTCCGTTATTTTGCAGGTACAGGCGTCCGGTTCCAGTCTCGGAATTGTAACTCTCCGCAGGACATCAGAAAACCCCGAAACATTTGGCGCCGTCTGTGGGGAGAGTACTTCAGAGATGGCATCCAAGTCTGTACCGACTCCTGAAGAGAGGCGTCCCCTAGACGACCCTCAAGTTCAGTCGGACCATGACACCGAAAGTGAATTTGAAGTTGAAACTCATACAACTCCAGACGGGACCCTAAGGGCCCGACGTACCCGTCATACCGAAAGGAGGGAACGGGAGCATCTTCAAACAGAAAGCGAGCCAGCAGGCGCACCGCCTGCTCGGCAACAGACCGACTGATGGGTCTGCTCCCATCACAAGGAACGAACTCATGACCTTCATGAGGGACTTCAAGGGAGAGATTCAAGAGTTGATCAACAAGAAGCCGCCTGCTTCAGTCAAGGAGCAGTCGGCCAAGAAACCTTCCACTTCACTAAAGAGGAAGCCAGTTCAAGGGCGAGAGGCGACTCCTCATCCTAAATCTAGGAAGCGGGAGCCACCTACCCTTGATTTTACAAAATTCCGTTATCCTACAGGAAATAGGAAACCGGTTCGTCATATTCAGGCGGACGGGTCAGAGCAAACGTTCACAGATGCTCGGCTACTGCTAGAGCAGAAGAAGAGTGACCGATTGTCAGAGTCGGCTTCTACTTCAGACTTTCAAGACAGTTTGCGAAATGCCTCGATGAGGCATACTCAGTCGTACCATGAGAGTCAGTCAGGCGGCACCTCCCGTCAGTCCGGCTTTCATAGTGCCCAGGCGGTACCAAAACTTACCATTTGTGCGCAACAATAGTATTTTATGCAGCCACCTCCATTTGGTGGACCTGCAGCAAAAAACGTCCAACCTATGGACTGGCAGCTACGGTTGCTTAGACTTGGTGAACAGCCGTCGGCCTTCTCCAAGGAAATTACTGAAGCCGCTCAGCCGGCCAAAGTAAAAAATGTACTAGTAGGCGCCTATGACGGCACTACTAACCTAGAAGACCATCTGATGGCATTCACCAACCTGATGTACCTTCAAGGGTTGGATGATCCCACTTGGTGCAAGTGTTTCCCAGCGACTCTCAAGGGAATCGCACAGCAATGGTTCGGCAACCTGCCGACTGGTTGTGTAAACAGCTTCAGGACGCTTGCTTACTTATTTGCCTCCAACTTCGCCATGAACATCCCTGCGAAGAAAACGACCCTTGATTTGGGAACAATTCAGCAGGGCGAGAAGGAGGGGCTTCGTTCTTACATCAGGCGGTTCAACCTGATGAGAATACAGATTCAAGGGTTACCGGATGAGGTAGCTTATACTGACTTTTTTACAGGTCTCAAAGACGGGTCTACCTTCAAATTTGATTTGGTTCGAAAAAGGGTGGCGACTCTTCAAGAGGCCTTGATTGAAGCAGAAGCCTATATACAGGCGACTGATCTGTGTACGATAAAACAGTCGGACGGGAAAAGGTTCGACAAAAGAGAAGGACGACAGAAACAGTCGACTAACAAAGATGAGAAAAGAAAAGAGGTCTGGGTGGCTGATTCCTCTAAACAGCCGGCCCAGAAAAAGAAAAAAGAATTCAAACCATACTCCCCAAAGTATGTGTTTAACAAGGATAACCAGTTTATCCTAAAAGAAATAAAGGGACGGATCTCAATTGAGAAGCCGGTCCCCATGAAGGGTTCTGCAAACAACCGGAACCAAGATAAAATTTGTGCTTATCATGATGGCGTTAGTCATCACACCAATGATTGCATCAGTCTCATGCGGTACCTAGACCGCCTGGCTGAGCAAGGTGATCTTGACACTTATGTCAAGAAATCTACGGGGAACACTTCCTCAAAAAAGCAGTCGGCCAAAAAGAATCAACAGGCCGACAGCTCCGATACAGATGATGCAGTCGTCTACACCATTGCAGGCGGCTTCTCAGGAGGCGGCCCCACTATTAGGGGCAACAAAGATAATATAAGGCGGTTAGATGTAAATTCCGTTCACCAAGAACGGCCGTCCAAATATACATTTCCTGAGATTGTCATCACTGAAGAGGATCTAGGAGGGGTAAGGGGGCCGCATGACGACCCTCTCGTTATTGAATGTAAAGTGGCCAATCAGAGAGTTGGCCGAATCCTCATAGATACCGGGAGCTCCTCAGATCTCATCAGCAGCAAATGTCTGTCGAAACTGAAATATCAGACGGACTGCATACATCCGGCCTCCCACCCTTTAATAGGGTTTGGAGGAGGAGTCGTCCACCCACTGGGACGAGTAGATTTGCCCATTCGCCTTGGCGAAAAAGGGGAAGGACGACACATGGTAGTCCGATTCCTAGTAGTAGAGGAACTCTCGGCCTACAACATGATTCTGGGTCGACCAACCCTGAATAAATCCAAGGCTGTTATAATCCCGTCTCTTATGTTGCTCAAGTTTGAGAGGGATAATGGAACAGTCGGCTCCCTAAGGGGAGATCAGAGGATGGCCCGAGAGTGCTATCTCTCGGATGTCAAGCCCACTGTTACGGCCACTGGGTCAAGTGGAGAAAAAACAGACCTTGACAATGTCAAGGAGAGTACGCCTGTTCAAGAAGCAGGCGGCAAAAAGAGAAAGGCGTCCCAGACAGAGTCCGCAAGAAAAGCAAGAAAATAGCAATCATTGGCAGAGGAGCGGCCGGATGAGTTCCGCCCTCAGCCGGCTGGTGAGCATGCGGACCTGATCTTAGACGACTCACGTCCTGACCGAACAGTCAAAGTTGGGACGACTGCTCTGAGAAACCTTGGTGACGACTTTCACAACTTATTGAAAGAATACAAGGACATCTTTGCATTTGAATTCCATGAAATGCCAGGCATTAGTCCTGATCTGGCGGTACATAAACTCGCTGTGAATCCGAAAAAGAAGCAGGTACGGCAAAAGAAGCGGAACCATGGCGAAGAAAGAAGTCAGGCGGCAGCCGCCGAAGTTAAAAAATTACTTGATGCAGGGTTCATTCGGCAATGTTACTTCCCAGACTGGGTTGCAAATGTGGTGCTTGTTAAAAAGCCGAATGGCACCTGGCGAATGTGTGTAGACTACACAGACTTAAACAAGGCGTGCCCCAAAGACAGTTACCCTCTGCCTAAAATTGATAACCTGGTCGACTCAACAGCCGGTCATGCCTTGATGAGTTTCATGGACGCCTATTCTGGTTTCCATCAAATTCCCTTATGGAAGAAAGATCAGGAGAAGACGGCCTTCGTCACTGATCAGGGGTTATACTGTTACACGGTCATGCCGTTTGGTCTTAAGAATGCCCCGGCTACCTTCCAACGAATGATAAACACTGTGTTCTTTGATCAGATTGGGAGAAACGTCGAGGCATATATTGATGATATGATTGTCAAGACTAAACTTCATAAAGATCATCTGACGGACCTCTGAGAAACTTTCGCCACACTCAGGCGGCACCATGTCATGCTCAATCCCAAGAAATGTGTATTTGGAGTTGAGTCTGGGAAATTTCTCGGATTCCTTATCAATCAGAGAGGGAGAGAGGCGAACCCTGAGAAGGTGCAGGCGGTCATTGACATGCAGTCGCCTCGTACCATCCGAGAGGTTCAGAAGTTAACAGGTTGTCTGGCGGCCTTGGGAAGATTTCTAAGCCGATCAGGCGACAAATGCCTATACTTTTTCCAAGCAATTAAGAAAAAGGCAAGGTTTGAATGGGGGCCGGATGCTGAGGCCGCCTTCCAGAAATTAAAAGTTCACTTGCATTCCTTGCCGAGGCTGGTCAGCCCTTTGCCCAAAGAGGATCTCTACATGTACCTGGCCGTCTCTGATCATGCGTTAAGCGCTGTTCTCCTTGCTGAAAGGGACGGCTGTCAGCACCCGGTCTACTTTGTCAGTCACGTACTGAAAAATGCCGAGGTGAGGTATCCCCTAGTGGAGAAATTTGGTCTTGCACTCTTCATGGCTGTTAAAAAATTGAAGCCCTACTTTTTGGCACATGCAGTCGTCGTGTATACAGACCAACCAATCAAGCGGCTACTTACCATCATGGAGTCGTCAGGACGAATGATCAAATGGGCCATAGAAATACAGAGCCTCGAAGTTACTTTCGAGCCTAGAAAAGCAGTGAAGGGGCAAGCCTTTGCTGACTTTATTGTAGAGATGACTCGTCCTCTTGACTCTCAAGTTCCAGACCAAGTATGGAAGGTATATGTGGACGGAAGCTCTACTTCAAATGGTTGTGGAGCACGCGTCATATGTCAATCTCCAGAGGGCGACAGGTTCGAGTATGCTCTACGCTTCAGTTTTCAGGCTTCAAACAATGAGGCAGAATATGAAGCTTTACTAGCTGGGATCCGCATGTGCAAGGCAGCAGGGGCAAGAAAAATAGACGCCTGTTCTGATTCACAATTGATAGTGAGTCAGTACAATGGCGAATACGAAGCAACCCATCCGACCATGATCAAGTATTTACAGGCGGTCCGACAAGCAGTCGGCTCCCTTGAGGATTTCCATCTGATCCAAGTGCCGAGATCAGAAAACAACCAGGCGGATGCACTGTCAAAATTAGCATCATCCGCCTCCTCCGATACTCCTCGAACTGTTTTTTGGGAAGTAATGGAGAAGAGAAGCATTGAGGAAAACCCTATTGGAATCCTAGACAGAAGCTCAACCTGGATGGATTCAATCAGGGCATATCTGACAAACGGTACACTGCCGGATGATCCTCAACAGGCGGCAGCACTGAAAAAACGAGCCACCTGTTTTGAAATGATTAAGGGAGAACTTCACAAGAGGGGGTACCTTCAACCCTTCTTAAAGTGTGTTACTCCTGAAAAGGGACGAGAGATACTAGATGATCTTCACTCTGATTACTGTGCTTCTCATATAGGTGGTAGGATGCTTGCTCAAAGGGCAAGGCGGCAGGGCTACTTTTGGCCTACTTTGGAAGCAGATGCAATGGAGATGGTGAAAAAATGTGACAAGTGCCAAAGGTTTGGCAAACTAATTCACCGTCCGGCTACTGACCTCACTACCATTCACAGCCCACTACCGTTTGCTAAGTGGGGCATGGACATTCTGGGTCCATATAAGCCTGCTACAGGCGGTAGAAGGTACATACTTGTTGTCGTTGACTACTTCACTAAATGGGTAGAGGCGGAGGCGGTAAAGGGAATCAAGACGAAAGATGTAATTTCATTCATTTGGAAAAATGTCATCACTCGGTTCGGGGTTCCCATGTCTATGGTTTTTGATAATGGTCCCCAATTTGAGACGCCTGTTCTCAAAAGCTGGTTGGGAGACCAAGGAATTGCAAATTACTTTGCATCTGTCGGCCGTCCACAAGCAAACGGCCAGGTAGAAGCCTTTAATAAAATCATCTCAGACGGTCTCAAGAAAAAGATTGAACGAGCAGGCGGCCTATGGGCGGATGAACTACCACATGTTCTCTGGGCCATTAGGACGACTGAAAAAGGGGCGACTGGAGAAACTCCATTCCTCCTAACTTATGGTGCGGAAGCTGTTCTTCCAATAGAACACTACGAGCCGACTCTTCGAGTAATGCTATATGACGAAGAGGCAAACTGGGAAGCCATGCGCCTGGCATTAGACTCACTTCCTGAAAAGAGGGGCAATGCTGTTTTACGCCATGAGATCTATCGCCTGAGAATGACTAGATCATACAACAAAAAAGTACACAGGCGTCCACTCAAAGTGGGGGACTTTGTACTTAGAAAAATGGAAGCAGTTGGTAGGGCTAATGAGTCTGACAAACTAACTCCCAACTGGGAAGGACCCTACCGAATCTATGAGGAAGTCAGGGATGGTACCTACCGTCTGGAAACACCAGACGGACAACCGTTGCCTCGAACTTGGAATGTAGATAATCTTAAAAAATATTTCTTCTGAATGATGTAAAGTAAAGAGCTACTTAATAAAAGTTTGCACTTACTATTCAATTTTGTATTACGAGGGGCATGCCGTTTGTACCTTTACAGTCGGCTACTCTCCATTGAGTTTTTCACTCTATCTTCAGAGGGGCATGCCGTCTGTACCTTTACAGTCGGCTACTCTCCATTGAGTATTTTACTCACAATACTTGGCTAAAAAGATTAGGGCCTGGCCGACCCTGTGCCTAACAGGCGGCTACCCTTCTTTTACTTAGCACCTACGTTCACCAAGAACTTACCAAGGCCACCGGCCGAATGATCAGACCAGGCGCCAAGCGAACTGATCAAATCTATAAAACTAATACGACCTGTCCCATCATAGCAGGCGTTCGACGGCATCCCTCCGGATGAAATTCGTCGCAGAGAGCAGCTCCCTTTTGGGTGGAACATTGTTCTATAAACTAATTACACGGCACCTATACGACTGTCCCCAAGGGCAACCACGTAGCCGTTTTTGAGACAAGGATAACTCTATCACTAACCAAACCAGTGATAGCAGTTGACATCAGAGTCAGATGACCGCCTATATTACTTGGGATAAATACAGGGGGTACCTATTGAGTTAATAGCCAACAAACATTGGCAAATCAAGGGGTCTAGCCGGCCTACGCCGCCTGGTACCTCTACTTCTCAAACAAGAGTGACGGCGAGTGAGTAACTCCAACGTTAACTCATAGTCACTCCTTCAAATTTGGTATGGAACCTAAAAGGTTTGAGTCGTCCGCCTGTTTTTAACAAACAAGGGCACTCAAACCCCTATTCCTAATAGGTAACCTATTGAGTTAATAGCCAACAAACATTGGCAAATCAAGAGGATCAGCCGGCCTCCGCCGCCTGGTACCTCTACTATTCAATCTAGAGTGTGACGAAGACTAAGTAACTCCTATGTTAAGTTAATAGTCACTCAAACTTAGTATGGAGCCTAAAAGGTATGAGTCGTCCGCCTGTTTTTAACAAACAGGGACTCTCAACCACTACTCTTGCTAGGTTAACAAATTATGAGTTAAAAGCCAACATTGGCAATAAAGGGAAACAACCGGTAACCGCCGCTTGTTATCCTACTTACTTAATTCCTTGGCGACTAGGTAATATTCTATTTACTTGGTCAGACCACTTTCCTACTTGGTTAAAATTACAAAAAGACAGGCACGCCTGCCTAAAAAGGATCCCGACAAAATAGTTCGAATACCGATTGAATAAATGGCCGACTGATCGTCTATCCTGGAAACAGACAACCAGTCGTCCAGGGGCATAGGCGGCGTACTAACTATCCGTACCTGTCTGCAACGTTCGGCCATGTACAACAGTTGGTCTAGTAAACAATGGGATATTAGATATGAAATACTTGGACAAATTTGAAGCAAAACAAAAATTCATTAAAAATAAGCCGGTCATTAAAGACCAGCAAAATTTTCAAAGCCCCGGCCCCCTGGCCGGGTAAAGACAAAGCAAACGGCACGCAGGCCGTGGAAAAAATACATTAAGCTTAAGAAGGGGGCAGTTCAGCATTAGCAGTTGCCGCCTGGTCAGCACTCTTCTTGCTGGACTCGGCTTCAGCTGCATCCTCTTTTGATGCCTTACCCCCAAGTGGCACAAGCGCCACAACCGGCTCTTCCTCCTCCTCCAACGCATCTCCCAACGCCTCTTCTTCAGCAGCCGCCAGGATCTCTTGATTATATGTTTCCGAACACTGGCGGTACGTTCTTTCCCAAGAGGCAAAGTCGGCATTGGGGAACAGGCGGCCCCAGGTCATGCGCTGGATTTGAGCGGAGTCTTCCATCATCTCCCGGACGAGCTCTTTCTTCTCTTGCTCGGCCTTTTCCGAGAGCTCTTGGGTAAGACTCTTCTCTTGGCTCACCAGGCGTTCTTTTACGTTGGCCAAGGATTTCTCCATGGCTTCGTAAGAGTGCATTTTTTGGCGAAGAGGTTTCAGCTCGGCCTTAAGATTTGTCATGGTCGCGCCCAGCTCGTCATTCTTCTTCTGGGCCGCCTCTAACTGAGCTCGAACAGCGGCGGTAGCCTGCGCCTGATAATAAAGAATATCAATGGTCAGTACTTCATTTTGGGCAATTTGAAACATTGCCTTATCACAGTTAGAGGCGGCCATAGCTTTTGCAGCCTTTACCTCTTTGTTTTTTCCGATCAAGCGGCTTGCGAAGGCTGTTAACTCGGAGCAGGGCCTAAGTACAAAAAAACAGGCGTCAGTTTCCAAACAAAAAAGATAACAGGCGTCCTGGAACTCAAATACTCAAAAATATGCTAAGTATACCTCAGCAAGGACCCCTGCAATCCCATCAAGGTCAAGGGTGCCGGCACCCCTGACCGCCTCCCTTTCAGATGGAGGAACTACTTTGATCATGGACTTGGCTACCTCAACCAAGTCAAGCCCCTGAGGGCCGGCTGCATCAAGCGTAAAAAAGCAAGTTAGACCTAGTCAAGAAGGAAGCAAGTGTAAAAGTTTTTACAAGTAATTGTCCATACTTCTAGGCGGCCCCGCCGGGGTTTTAGAAGAAGTGGCCGGCTGCTTCTCAGCCGCCACTGTTTTCCTGGAAGACCCAGGAGAGCTTGCAACAGTCTTCCTCCGGGCCTTGGGGTCCGGCTGTTGCGAGGAAGAAGCTCTTGGAGTGCCCGACTGAAAATAAAAAGAGTTAGTATATGCATAAGACAACTCCTAAAAGAGGAAGAGTTTTCGAAGCCTACCAAGGGTGCCCCCTTGTTGGGGGAGTCGGTACAAGACTGTTGCATGAGAGAGGCCCGCAACATGGCCGCCGCAGTCTTGGATGCTGTTATTTTACTCATGGCGTCAGCTGCAAAAAAAAAACAGCAAAGTTAGTAAAATCCCAAGTAAACAAAGCGTGAAAAAAACAGAGTATTTGACAGGCCGGCTACCTCTAGAGCACCGACTGCTGAGGCCACAGGCGGCCAAAAAGTACTCGTCATAGAGCCACTTGAAGCTCGGGACGCAGTTTAGGGGTACTTGCTCTCGTACCCCTGAAGTAGAGTTCACCCTAGTCTCTACTTTGAAGAGTCCTTTGTCTAGGATCTCTTTTTTAGCCTTTGGGGGAACAGGCGGCATGCTGCGGCCGCCTGCGAGAAGAGGCGGATCCCTATTCCACTTGTTAAAGCGTTGGTTCAGCTCCGTGTCTGAACCCTCGATGATAAGGAAGGTGTTCCGCCAATCCTTCCATTTGTTCGCCTTACCTCTCGTCATGAGGTAACCCCTATGGCTTGTTAATTGATACCAGTCGGTACCTCCCGACTTAGGGGTCCGGCTGAGATAGTTCATGTGGGCGAAAGCCTCAAAGCTTGGCTCCACCCCGTACATTTCGCACCCGGCCACATAGCCGAGTACGTTTACCCAAGAGTTGGGGGCTAACTGCCATAACCCCAAATCATACCCATCTAAAATCCGCTGAACAGCCGGATGTAATGGGAAGCGCAGTCCAGCTTTGATGGCCGCCACATAGCAGCCAAAGAAGCCGTCATCATAGCTGGTACCAGCCGGCCAGACGACAGTGTCTTCTGGATCCGGCACGAACAGTAAAAATTCCGGGCCCATTCTGTGATTAGCTATAAAGCTCTCCACTTTGTCTTGCATGGTTGCGATCCGGCCCCGGGGTACCGTGCAGTAGTAAAGGGTGTTTTCCTCTATGAACGAGGCGGACGGCTCCGCCCAATTGTCCCCCTTCTCAACTGCATGAGAAAGCCTCGCCTCTTGTAGGCGGCTGTTTCATTCTTCTCAACTGTGGCCAGAAGAGCTGGACTCGGACTCGTCCTCTGACGAGTCCGAAGAGGACGACTCCTCCCCTCTCCCAGAGGGGCCCGCCTCCTCTCCCTTAGAAGGAGCAGGAGGAAAATTAGACATATCAACAGTAAAATGGGAAGGGACCACCTTGACCCCTCTCTCAAAACTGTCGGCTTGGCAGCCGCCTCGTTTCACTTCTACATCTGGCGCCTGGTCAGATGTTTCACTAATGAGCACCCTTTGGGAGGAGCCGTCCGAGTTTGAGATCATAGCAGTCTTTTTTGTTCTGGCCATCACGTTCTGCATAGACACAGATACAGTCGGACTTTGTATAAAGGGCAAAGATGGGTCCAGAAAAGGGCAGGCGGCACTCCTAGTCCTAGATTCAGCCGTCCCCGGTGACCGGCTGATCACTAACTTAGGTCGTGTCGTGTGCTTCCGTGATGCCATTTCAAAAAATAAAAAGAAAATTATGAGTAAGAGAACTGAGTTACCTGAACGAGTGACGGTTGATGAGGTTCTGGAAATCCGGTGCAGTCGGCTTGTCAGAATAGGCGGTAGGCAGAAAAGGTCCGAAATGTCAGAGCAGGTTCAGGGGTCCAAATGTTCTCGCAAAGTTCTCAAATGTGAAAATGACCGAAGTCAGCACTTCCTTATATAGGCAAAGTGAGAAGGCGAAGGGTCGCTTCCAAATTCAAAATTTGGGCAGGAAAATCTCTCGGCCGTTTGCAAGGTGACACCTGTAGCAGGCCGTCGCCTGTCACTGTGCGACACCTGTCACAGGCGACACGTGACCAGTCACGTGCCACCTGTGAGGGGCAAATGATTAGGGGATTTTTATCCACCAATCACCGTTGGACAAGTGGACCAACCAGGTTCCGCCACGTGTCCTTCACGTAGGCCAATAGGAGCCTGCCACGTGTCAATCACAGATACGTCCTCTACGGACCAATTGAGACACGCCACGTGTCCACCCATGCCAAATGGGAAAACCGGCCAACAAGGCCCAATCCTGTCTAGAGGCCCGGTCAGCCCTAGGTTTACCCTAAACCTAGAGAGTGGCACGCTTCTCAAGACTATAAATACTTAATTAATCCTCATTAAAGGGGATCAAGCAATTAATCTCACCTGAAGAACAGAGAAGAACATAAACATTACGGAACACTAATAACCGGCTAATCTCGCTAACAAAGCAGATTACCTACATTAAACACTCTCACCTAGAGAGGTCTTATTACTTTAATTTCCGTATTAATTACTCCTTAATCAGGTACTAACTTGACCGTTGGAGGCGGAGCTCTCAGGAGTCTCCGTTATTTTGCAGGTACAGGCGTCCGGTTCCAGTCTCGGAATTGTAACTCTCCCGCAAGACATCAGAAAACCCCGAAACATAATGCATTTGACTTTCATTTGATTTAATTAGATTTCTTAAATGTATTTGACTTTCATTTGATTCAGAAAGCTTTGTTTGAATGTGTTTGACTTTCATTTGATTTAATTAGCTTTGTTTGAATGTGTTTGACTTTGATTTGATTCGTTTAGCTTTGTAGAATGCATTTGACTTTAATTTGATTGAAAAAGCTTTATTTGAATGTGTTTGACTTTCATTCGAATCAATTAGCTTTGATGAATGCATTTGACTTTCATTTTATTCAAAAAGCTCTGTTTGAATGTGTTTGACTTTCCTTTGATTCAATTAGCTTATATAGAATGTGTTTGAATTTCATTTGATTTAATTAGCTTTGTTTAATTGTGTTTGACTTTCATTTGATTCAGTTAGCTTTATTGAATACATTTGACTTTCATTTGATTCAAGAAGATTTGTTTGAATGCGTTTGACTTTCATTTGATTCAATTAGCTATTCTTAAATTGATGTGTAAACAAGATGAGAAACCTTGTTACAAGAAATGTCAAGTTAAAAGATTCAAAGGGTTTTAAAGTTCAAGTGTCAAGTAATCAGTTTAGTTAGGGGAACTCTCACCCTAAGCTAAGGATATAGCAAAGAGGAACTCTCACTCGTTTGCTTGGGATAGTTTAGATGAGGGAACTCTCACCAAATCATAAACTATAAGTCCTAATTTTGGGAACTCTCACCAAAACTAACACTCTTCAAATTCGGATACTCAAATTTGGAAAACAAAGTGAACTAAACTCAAGTCACTTCAATTACAAAAACACACGTTTTTTTGGCAAATAATCTTGGATTGTTTTCATTCATTCAAAGTGTGCTATTTATAGCATCAATACAACCTTTTCACTTGCCTACTTTAATTAACAAAATAAAATAGACAAAAGTAAATTAACTAAGGGAATGAGTGGAGAATACACGTCCCACTTAACCCCTTTTACAAACAAGATTAAACTTAATTAAAAGAGCTAAAGACTAGGCTTGAAACAAGGGAAGATGATCAGCCAAACAGCATCCAAAGAGCATCTTCAACACACGTCCAAAACAGCCGTTTGCAAGCTTGTGTAACCCCCATTTTAATGCCTTGATTCACGCCTCTTTATTCTTCATAACCCCCAAATAATGAGGTGCAATGCTCAGCCAACAAACTCCATAATTCACGCCCAACAAGTGCCATGAATCACTCCTCTTCAATCAGCTTGTAACCGTTGCACTTGGAGCTCTTCAATCAGCTTGTAACCGTTGCACTTGGAGCTTGGAAAACCGTCACTTGCTAGATACTTTCTTGACTACTTGGAGCATCACAATCATTAGAACTTTGACCATATTGGTCATCCTCCTCTTCTTCAAAAGGAATTGCCCTCAATTCGTCATCATCAAGGTATGGAGCAAGGTCCCCAACGTTGAATGTGCTTGAGACACCAAATTGGCCCCCCAAATCAACCTTGTATGCATTGTCATTGATCTTTTCCACGATTTCAAATGGACCTTCGGCTCTTGGCATAAGCTTGTTCTTCCTTTTGCTAGGAAACCTCTCTTTCCTCATGTAAATCCACACTAAATCACCAACTTCAAATTGCTTCACGTTTTTCACCCTCTTGTTGGCTTGTTTCTTGTAGACTTCATTTGCTTTCTCAATGTTCTTCCTAACTTCCTTGTGGACCTTCAACATGAACTCGGCTTGTTCCTTAGCTCCACCATGAACGAACTTGTCTTGTGGCAAAGCTATGAGATCAATAGGAACATAAGGATTGACACCATAGACTACTTCAAAAGGAGAGTACTTTGTAGTAGCACTAGGAGTCCGATTGTAAGCAAACTCGGCATGAGCTAGCTTGACATCCCAATCCTTAGCACTCTTACTAACCAAGGTCCTAAGCAACGACCCCAGAATTCTATTCACCACTTCAGTTTGCCCATCGGTTTGTGGATGGTGTGAAGTAGAAAACAGCAACTTTGTTCCCATTAGACGCCATATTGATTTCCAAAAATGACTAAGAAATTTTGTATCACGATCGGACACAATGGTGCGTGGCACCCCATGAAAACGAACCACTTCTTCAAAGTATAACTTAGCCACTTTCATAGCATCTTCGGTTTTGTGACAAGGAATGAAATGAGCCATTTTAGAAAACCGATCAACAACCACCATGATTGAGTCTTTACCCCTTTGAGTTCTAGGTAAAGCCACAATGAAATCCATGCTCACATCTTCCCAAGGTCTCTCCGGAACTGGCAAAGGCTTGTAGAGACCTTTGTGAAACACCATCTTGGCCCTTTGACAAGTAGAACAACGACTAACCACATGATGAACCGTGGCTAACATCTTCGGCCAATAAAAGTGAGCTTGAAGAAGCTCCATTGTTTTTTGAATCCCCACGTGACCAGCTAGACCTCCTCCATGAGCCTCATGAATCAACAAGCTTCTAATTGGACACTTAGGAATGCATAACCGATTTCCCTTAAAAAGAAAGTCATCATGTAAGGAAAATAAGTCATATACTCCATGGACACATTTCTGTATTATTTCAATGAAATCTCCATCCTCCTTGTAGTATGCTTTGATCAAATCAAACCCAAGAACTTTTGCTTCGACAACTCCAAGCAAATTGTGTCTCCTAGATAAGGCATCCGCAACAACATTAGCCTTTCCACTCTTGTATTTAGAGGAAAAGTTAAAGGTTTGCAAGAATTCAACCCATTTAGCATGTCTTGAATTCAACTTCTTTTGACCATGGATGAACCTTAGAGATTCATGGTCCGAATGTAATATGAACGGTTGTGGTCTCAAGTAATGTGACCAATGATCTAGAGCTCGTACCATAGCATAGAACTCTTTATCATAGGTGGAATAGTTCAACTTGCCTTGACTCAATTTTTCACTGAAATAAGCAATTGGACGCCCTTCTTGAATCAAAACTGCTCCAATCCCCTTCCCACTTGCGTCACACTCAACTTCAAATGGCTTGGAAAAATCAGGGAGTGCAAGAATAGGAGTGTTGCACATTTTCTCCTTGACTTCTTCAAAGGCCTTTTGAGCTTGTGTAGTCCATTCAAACGTCCCCTTCTTAGTACACTCAGTTATAGGAGCCATGAGTGTGCTAAAATTCTTGATAAATCTTCTATAGAAAGAAGCTAGGCCATGGAAAGAACGGACCTCCGTGAGTGTTTTTGGACTAGGCCATGATTGAATTGCTTCAACCTTGCAAGGATCCACCTTCACGCCATCACCTGAAACTATGTAACCAAGAAAAGTGACCTCATATAACATAAAATCACATTTTTCAAGTTTTCCATACAATTTTTGAGTTCTTAAAACAGAAAAAACTTGAAACAAATGATCTAAATGTTCATCCTCATTTTTAGAGTAAATAAGGATGTCATCAAGGTACACCACCACGAACTTGCCAAGAAATGGCCTCAACACCTCGTTCATCAATCTCATGAACGTGCTAGGTGCATTGGTCAATCCAAACGGCATCACAAGCCATTCATACAACCCATGCTTTGTCTTGAATGCAGTCTTCCATTCATCACCTTCCCTCATACGAATTTGATGGTAACCACTTCTCAAATCAACTTTTGAGAATACATTTGAACCACTCAATTCGTCCAACATATCATCCAGTCTTGGAATTGGAAACCTGTACTTGATAGTAATATTGTTAACAGCTCTACTATCAATGCACATACGCCAAGTACCATCCTTTTTAGGAACCAACAAGGCAGGAACCGCACATGGACTCATAGACTCACGCACATAGCCCATACCCATCAATTCTTCAATTTGTCTTTGCAACTCCTTGGTTTCTAAAGGGTTACATCTATAGGCTGGTTTATTTGGTAGAGGTGCGCCTGGAATGAGATCAATTTGATGCTCAATTCCTCTCAAGGGTGGTAATCCCTTAGGTAACTCATCCGGAAAAACATCCTCAAACTCTTTAATCAGTTTGGCAAGTTTAGGATTTTGACTCACACATTTTTCATGGATTTCTTTAGAGTACAACATGAATATCTCTTCCTCACCCTCAAACTCCCTCTCAAACTCTTTACAAGACAATAAAGAAATTTGTGGCTTTTGTGGTTGTGAAAACCGTGGGGGTGGTAAAGGGTGCAATTTCTTTTGTTTCCCTTGGTGAGTGATAGTGTAGGTGTTATGGTACCCATCATGGATAGATTTTTTATCAGATTGCCACGGTCTCCCAAGAAGAATATGACAAGCATCCATCAAAACAACATCACACAATTGACTATCATGATATGAACCAATCGAAAAATTCACCATACATTGCTTTCTAACCCCAGTACTAGCATTAGAATCTAACCAACTCAATTTGTAAGGATGTGGATGATTTGTGGTGGGAAGACCTAGTTTAGATACTAAGGTTTTCGACACAGTATTAGCCTCACTGCCCCCATCAATAATTAAATCACATACCTCGTCACCAACTTTACATTTGGTGATGAAAATGTGTTGTCTTTGTGGCGCCAAAGGTTCCTCCACACGAGCTTGCAAAGCTCTCCTAACCACCAAGTTTGTTTTGTCCCCCGTTTCAGGATAGCATTGGTCCTCCTCCTCTTCCTTTTCGTACGGGGTCACCTCCTTCTCTTCTTCAGACTCAAATTCCTCCCAATTGATGCTTTGGGTGGCTATGAGTTTAACCTCTTGCATGGTTAAGGCTCTTGAATTAGGACAATCTTTTTTATAATGTCCTCTACCTCCACACTTGTAACACACAATGTCACTAAGCTTGAAGTCTTTCGTGTTCCTCTTTGGTGGCTCATTAGGCTTGCTAAAAGAAGAACCCTCCTTTGAGTTGAAGGGTGGTTTGCGAACCACTGGAGTAGTAGTAGGCGTTTTCTTCCTTTTCCTTTTAGCATCAAACTTTGTCACAAGTTTGCAAGCTTCCACAAACGTGAGGTTAGTGTAACCATCAAGTTTGTCTTGTAACTCTTGTTCCAACCCAGCTACAAAACGCCCCAACTTCAGCTCTTCATTTTCAGTCACTTCACATACAATGGCAAGCCTATCAAATTCTTTGATATAGTCTTCCACCGAATCACCATTTTGTTGGAGAGTACTCCATTTCACATACTGATTTTGCTTGTAATTGTGAGGAATGAAACGATCTCTCATTCTTTTCTTCAGCTTTTCCCAAGTGGAAATGTGAGCCTTACCCCTAAGGGTACGCCCTCTTTGTTCTCCTTGCAACCAACTATCACCATAGCCTTTCAACTTGACTTTGGCAATCTTAAAACGTTGAACATCCTCATGAATGTCCTTGTATTCAAAATACCTTTCCAAGGATTTCTCCCATTCCAAGTACTTCTCTGGATCAAGTGTCCCATCAAAAGAAGGAACGTCCACTTTGAGACTCCTATCCTCCCTCCTAGGTGGAGGGTCTTCACCTTGATCTCTCCTATCTTGCTCGTTCATGAGCCTTGCCATCAAGGCAGCAAGGTTCCCTTGGAGATTGGCATTGGTTTCGGCCAACCTTTCCTGACTAGCAATGGATCGATTAAGAGCTTCCAAAGCTGTCCTCAAGTCTTGATTCTCTCCCATGGTATGTAGGTATTCGACCCCTTTGGAGAATTTAAGAAAATTTTCCCCCTACCTGACGCGCCAAATGATGTGTAAACAAGATGAGAAACCTTGTTACAAGAAATGTCAAGTTAAAAGATTCAAAGGGTTTTAAAGTTCAAGTGTCAAGTAATCAGTTTAGTTAGGGGAACTCTCACCCTAAGCTAAGGATATAGCAAAGAGGAACTCTCACTCGTTTGCTTGGGATAGTTTAGATGAGGGAACTCTCACCAAATCATAAACTATAAGTCCTAATTTTGGGAACTCTCACCAAAACTAACACTCTTCAAATTCGGATACTCAAATTTGGAAAACAAAGTGAACTAAACTCAAGTCACTTCAATTACAAAAACACACGTTTTTTTGGCAAATAATCTTGGATTGTTTTCATTCATTCAAAGTGTGCTATTTATAGCATCAATACAACCTTTTCACTTGCCTACTTTAATTAACAAAATAAAATAGACAAAAGTAAATTAACTAAGGGAATGAGTGGAGAATACACGTCCCACTTAACCCCTTTTACAAACAAGATTAAACTTAATTAAAAGAGCTAAAGACTAGGCTTGAAACAAGGGAAGATGATCAGCCAAACAGCATCCAAAGAGCATCTTCAACACACGTCCAAAACAGCCGTTTGCAAGCTTGTGTAACCCCCATTTTAATGCCTTGATTCACGCCTCTTTATTCTTCATAACCCCCAAATAATGAGGTGCAATGCTCAGCCAACAAACTCCATAATTCACGCCCAACAAGTGCCATGAATCACTCCTCTTCAATCAGCTTGTAACCGTTGCACTTGGAGCTCTTCAATCAGCTTGTAACCGTTGCACTTGGAGCTTGGAAAACCGTCACTTGCTAGATACTTTCTTGACTACTTGGAGCATCACAATCATTAGAACTTTGACCATATTGGTCATCCTCCTCTTCTTCAAAAGGAATTGCCCTCAATTCGTCATCATCAAGGTATGGAGCAAGGTCCCCAACGTTGAATGTGCTTGAGACACCAAATTGGCCCCCCAAATCAACCTTGTATGCATTGTCATTGATCTTTTCCACGATTTCAAATGGACCTTCGGCTCTTGGCATAAGCTTGTTCTTCCTTTTGCTAGGAAACCTCTCTTTCCTCATCTAAACTATCCCAAGCAAACGAGTGAGAGTTCCTCTTTGCTATATCCTTAGCTTAGGGTGAGAGTTCCCCTAACTAAACTGATTACTTGACACTTGAATTTTAAGACCCTTTGAATCTTTAAACTTGTCATTTCTTGTAACAAGGTTTCTCATCTTGTTTACACATCATAAATGTGTTTGACTTTCATTTGATTCAATTAGCTTTGTAGAAAGCATTTGACTTTCATTTGATTAAATTAGCTTTGTTGAATGCATTTGACTTTCATTTGATTCAGAAAGATTTGTTGGAATGTGTTTGACTTTCATTTGATTTAATTAGCTTTGTTTGAATGTGTTTGACTTTCATTTGATTTAATTAGCTTTGTTTGAATGTGTTTGACTTTTATTTGATTCAAAAAGCTTTGTTTGAATGTGTTTGAATTTCATTTGATTCAATTAGCTTTCTTTGAATGTATTTGACTTTCATTTGATTCGTTTAGCTTTGTAGAATGCATTTGACTTTCATTTGATTTAATTAGCTTTGTTAACGCTCTGTTTGAATGTGTTTGACTTTCATTTGATTTAATTAGCTTTATTGAATGTATTTGACTTTCATTTGATTCAAGAAGATGTGTTTGACTTTCATTTGATTCAATTAGCTTTGCTTGAACGTGTTTGACTTTCATTTGATTCAATTAGCTTTGTAGAATGCATTTGACTTTCATTTGATTAAATTAGCTTTGTTGAATACATTTGACTTTTATTTGATTCAGAAAGCTTTGTATGAATGTGTTTGACTTTCATTTGATTTAATTAGCTTAGTTTGAAAGTGTTTGACTATTATTTGATTCAAAAAGCTTTGTTTGAATGTGTTTGACTTTCATTTGATTCAATTAGGTTTGTTTGAATGTGTTTGACTTTCATTTGATTCGTTTAACTTTGTAGAACGCATTTGACTTTCATTTGATTTAATTAGCTTTGTTGAACGCAATTGACTTTCATTTGATTCAGGAAGCTTTATTTGAATGTGTTTGACTTTCATTTGATTCAATTAGCTTTATAGAATGCATTTGACTTTCATTTGATTCAAAAAGCTCTGTTTGAATGTGTTTGACTTCCATTTGATTTAATTAAGTTTGTTTGAATGTGTTTGACTTTCATTCGATTCAATTAGGTTTGTTTGAATGTGTTTGACTTTCATTTGATTCAATTAGGTTTGTTTGAATGTGTTTGACTTTCATTGGATTCAATTAGGTTTGTAAGAATGTGTTTGCCTCTCATTTGATTCAATTAGCTTTGTTGAATGCATTAGACTTTTATTTGATTCAAGAAGCATTTTTTTTAATGTGTTTGAATTTCATTTGATTCGATTAGCTTTTTACAATGCATTTGACTTTCATTTGATTTAATTAGCTTTGTTAAATGTACTTGACTTTCGTTTGATTCAGAAAGCTTTGTTTGAATGTGTTTGACTTTCATTTGATTTAATTAACTTTGTTTGAATGTGTTTGACTTTTATTTGATTCAACAAGGTTTGTTTGAATGTGTTTGACTTTCTTTTTATTTAATTAGCTTTGTTTGAATGTGTTTGATTTTCATTTGATTCAATTAGCTTTGTAGAATGCATTTGACTTTCATTTGATTAAATTAGCTTTGTTGAATACATTTGACTTTCATTTGATTCAGAGAGCTTTGTATGAATGTGTTTGACTTTCATTTGATTTAATTAGCTTAGTTTGAAAGTGTTTGACTTTCATTTGATTCAGAAAGCTTTGTTTGAATGTGTTTGACTTTCATTTGATTTAATTAGCTTTGTTTGAATGTGTTTGACTTTGATTTGATTCGTTTAGCTTTGTAGAATGCATTTGACTTTAATTTGATTGAAAAAGCTTTATTTGAATGTGTTTGACTTTCATTCGAATCAATTAGCTTTGATGTATGCATTTGACTTTCATTTTATTCAAAAAGCTCTGTTTGAATGTGTTTGACTTTCCTTTGATTCAATTAGCTTATATAGAATGTGTTTGACTTTCATTTGATTTAATTAGCTTTGTTTAATTGTGTTTGACTTTCATTTGATTCAGTTAGATTTATTGAATGCATTTGACTTTCATTTGATTCAAGAAGATTTGTTTGAATGTATTTGACTTTCATTTGATTCAATTAGATTTGTAGAAAGCATTTGACTTTCATTTGATTCAATTAGCTTTCTTTGAATGTGTTTGACTTTCATTTGATTCGTTTAGCTTTGTAGAATGCATTTGACTTTCATTTGATTTAATTAGCTTTGTTAACGCTCTGTTTGAATGTGTTTGACTTTCATTTGATTCAATTAGGTTTTTTTGAATGTGTTTGTCTTTCATTGGATTCAATTAGGTTAGTTTGAATGTGTTGACTTTCATTTGATTTAATTAGCTTTATAGAATGCATTCGACTTTCATTTGATTCAAAAAGCTCTATTTGAATGATTTTGTCTTTCATTTAATTTAATTAAGTTTGTTTGAATGTGTTTGACTTTTATTGGATTCAATTTGGTTTGTTCGAATGTGTTTGACTTTCATTCGATTCAATTAGCTTTGATGAACACATTTGATTTTCATTTGATTCAAAAAGCTTTGTTTGATTGTGTTTGACATTCATTTGATTCAATTAGGTTTTTTTATATGTGTTTGACGTTCATTGGATTCAATTAGGTTTGTTTGAATGTGTTTCACTTTCATTCAATTCAATTAGCTTTGATAAATGCATTTGACTTTCATTTGATTAAAAAAGCTCTGTTTGAATGTGTTAAACTTTCATTTGATTCAATTAGCTTTATTGAATGTATTTGACTTTCATTTGATTCAAGAAGATGTGTTTCAATGTGTTTGACTTTCATTTGATTCAATTAGCTTTGCTTGAACGAGTTTGACTTTCATTTGATTCAATTAGCTTTGTAGAATGCATTTCACTTTCATTTGATTAAATAAGCTTTGTTGAATACATTTGACTTTCATTTGATTCAGAAAGCTTTGTATGAATGTGTTTGACTTTCATTTGATTTAATTAGCTTAGTTTGAATGTGTTTGACTTTGATTTGATTCATTTAGCTTTGTAGAATGCATTTGACTTTAATTTGATTGAAAAAGCTTTATTTGAATGTGTTTGACTTTCATTCGAATCAATTAGCTTTGATGAATGCATTTGACTTTCATTTTATTCAAAAAGCTCTGTTTGAATGTGTTTGACTTTCGTTTGATTCAATTAGCTTATATAGAATGTGTTTGACTTTCATTTGATTTAATTAGCTTTGAATGTGTTTGACTTTTATTTGATTCAAAAAGCTTTGTTTGAATGTGTTTGAATTTCATTTGATTCAATTAGCTTTCTTTTAATGTGTTTGACTTTCATTTGATTCGTTTAGCTTTGTAGAATGCATTTGACTTTCATTTGATTTAATTAGCTTTGTTAACGCTCTGTTTGAATGTGTTTGACTTTCATTTGATTCAATTAGGTTTGTTTGAATGTGTTTGTCTTTCATTGGATTCAATTAGGTTAGTTTGAATGTGTTGACTTTCATTTGATTCAATTAGCTTTATAGAATGCATTTGACTTTCATTTGATTCAAAAAGCTCTATTTGAATGATTTTGTCTTTCATTTAATTTAATTAGGTTTGTTTGAATGTGTTTGACTTTTATTGGATTCAATTTGGTTTGTTTGAATGTGTTTGACTTTCATTCGATTCAATTAGCTTTGATGAACGCATTCGATTTTCATTTGATTCAAAAAGCTTTGTTTGATTGTGTTTGACATTCATTTAGTTCAATTAGGTTTTTTTAAATGTGTTTGACGTTCATTGGATTCAATTAGCTTATATAGAATGTGTTTGAATTTCATTTGATTTAATTAGCTTTGTTTAATTGTGTTTGACTTTCATTTGATTCAGTTAGCTTTATTGAATACGTTTGACTTTCATTTGATTCAAGAAGATTTGTTTGAATGCGTTTGACTTTCATTTGATTCAATTAGCTATTCTTAAATGTGTTTGACTTTCATTTGATTCAATTAGCTTTGTAGAAAGCATTTGACTTTCATTTGATTAAATTAGCTTTGTTGAATGCATTTGACTTTCATTTGATTCAGAAAGATTTGTTGGAATGTGTTTGACTTTCATATGATTTAATTAGCTTTGTTTGAATGTGTTTGACTTTCATTTGATTTAATTAGCTTTGTTTGAATGTGTTTGACTTTTATTTGATTCAAAAAGCTTTGTTTGAATGTGTTTGAATTTCATTTGATTCAATTAGCTTTCTTTGAATGTATTTGACTTTCATCTGATTCGTTTAGCTTTGTAGAATGCATTTGACTTTCATTTGATTTAATTAGCTTTGTTAACGCTCTGTTTGAATGTGTTTGACTTTCATTTGATTCAATTAGCTTTATTGAATGTATTTGACTTTCATTTGATTCAAGAAGATGTGTTTGATTGTGTTTGACTTTCATTTGATTCAATTAGCTTTGCTTGAACGTGTTTGACTTTCATTTGATTCAATTAGCTTTGTAGAATGCATTTGACTTTCATTTGATTAAATTACCTTTGTTGAATACATTTGACTTTTATTTGATTCAGAAAGCTTTGTATGAATGTGTTTGACTTTCATTTGATTTAATTAGCTTAGTTTGAAAGTGTTTGACTATTATTTGATTCAAAAAGCTTTGTTTGAATGTGTTTGACTTTCATTTGATTCAATTAGGTTTGTTTAAATGTGTTTGACTTTCATTTGATTCGTTTAACTTTGTAGAACGCATTTGACTTTCATTTGATTTAATTAGCTTTGTTGAACGCAATTGACTTTCATTTGATTCAGGAAGCTTTATTTGAATGTGTTTGACTTTCATTTGATTCAATTAGCTTTATAGAATGCATTTGACTTTCATTTGATTCAAAAAGCTCTATTTGAATGATTTTGTCTTTCATTTAATTTAATTAGGTTTGTTTGAATGTGTTTGACTTTTATTGGATTCAATTTGGTTTGTTTGAATGTGTTTGACTTTCATTCGATTCAATTAGCTTTGATGAACGCATTCGATTTTCATTTGATTCAAAAAGCTTTGTTTGATTGTGTTTGACATTCATTTAGTTCAATTAGGTTTTTTTAAATGTGTTTGACGTTCATTGGATTTAATTAGCTTATATAGAATGTGTTTGAATTTCATTTGATTTAATTAGCTTTGTTTAATTGTGTTTGACTTTCATTTGATTCAGTTAGTTTTATTGAATACATTTGACTTTCATTTGATTCAAGAAGATTTGTTTGAATGCGTTTGACTTTCATTTGATTCAATTAGCTATTCTTAAATGTGTTTGACTTTCATTTGATTCAATTAGCTTTGTAGAAAGCATTTGACTTTCATTTGATTAAATTAGCTTTGTTGAATGCATTTGACTTTCATTTGATTCAGAAAGATTTGTTGGAATGTTTTTGACTTTCATATGATTTAATTAGCTTTGTTTGAATGTGTTTGACTTTCATTTGATTTAATTAGCTTTGTTTGAATGTGTTTGACTTTTATTTGATTCAAAAAGCTTTGTTTGAATGTGTTTGAATTTCATTTGATTCAATTAGCTTTCTTTGAATGTATTTGACTTTCATCTGATTCGTTTAGCTTTGTAGAATGCATTTGACTTTCATTTGATTTAATTAGCTTTGTTAACGCTCTGTTTGAATGTGTTTGACTTTCATTTGATTCAATTAGCTTTATTGAATGTATCTGACTTTCATTTGATTCAAGAAGATGTGTTTGATTGTGTTTGACTTTCATTTGATTCAATTAGCTTTGCTTGAACGTGTTTGACTTTCATTTGATTCAATTAGCTTTGTAGAATGCATTTGACTTTCATTTGATTAAATTAGCTTTGTTGAATACATTTGACTTTTATTTGATTCAGAAAGCTTTGTATGAATGTGTTTGACTTTCATTTGATTTAATTAGCTTAGTTTGAAAGTGTTTGACTATTATTTGATTCAAAAAGCTTTGTTTGAATGTGTTTGACTTTCATTTGATTCAATTAGGTTTGTTTGAATGTGTTTGACTTTCATTTGATTCGTTTAACTTTGTAGAACGCATTTGACTTTCATTTGATTTAATTAGCTTTGTTGAACGCAATTGACTTTCATTTGATTCAGGAAGCTTTATTTGAATGTGTTTGACTTCCATTTGATTTAATTAAGTTTGTTTGAATGTGTTTGACTTTCATTCGATTCAATTAGGTTTGTTTGAATGTGTTTGACTTTCATTTGATTCAATTAGGTTTGTTTGAATGTGTTTGACTTTCATTGGATTCAATTAGGTTTGTAAGAATGTGTTTGCCTCTCATTTGATTCAATTAGCTTTGTTGAATGCATTAGACTTTTATTTGATTCAAGAAGCATTTTTTTTAATGTGTTTGAATTTCATTTGATTCGATTAGCTTTTTACAATGCATTTGACTTTCATTTGATTTAATTAGCTTTGTTAAATGTACTTGACTTTCGTTTGATTCAGAAAGCTTTGTTTGAATGTGTTTGACTTTCATTTGATTTAATTAACTTTGTTTGAATGTGTTTGACTTTTATTTGATTCAACAAGCTTTGTTTGAATGTGTTTGACTTTCTTTTTATTTAATTAGCTTTGTTTGAATGTGTTTGACTTTCATTTGATTCAATTAGCTTTGTAGAATGCATTTGACTTTCATTTGATTAAATTAGCTTTGTTGAATACATTTAACTTTCATTTGATTCAGAGAGCTTTGTATGAATGTGTTTGACTTTCATTTGATTTAATTAGCTTAGTTTGAAAGTGTTTGACTTTCATTTGATTCAGAAAGCTTTGTTTGAATGTGTTTGACTTTCATTTGATTTAATTAGCTTTGTTTGAATGTGTTTGACTTTGATTTGATTCGTTTAGCTTTGTAGAATGCATTTGACTTTAATTTGATTGAAAAAGCTTTATTTGAATGTGTTTGACTTTCATTCGAATCAATTAGCTTTGATGAATGCATTTGACTTTCATTTTATTCAAAAAGCTCTGTTTGAATGTGTTTGACTTTCCTTTGATTCAATTAGCTTATATAGAATGTGTTTGACTTTCATTTGATTTAATTAGCTTTGTTTAATTGTGTTTGACTTTCATTTGATTCAGTTAGATTTATTGAATGCATTTGACTTTCATTTGATTCAAGAAGATTTGTTTAAATGTATTTGACTTTCATTTGATTCAATTAGATTTGTAGAAAGCATTTGACTTTCATTTGATTCAATTAGCTTTGTTTGAATGTGTTTGACTTTCATTTGATTCGTTTAGCTTTGTAGAATGTGTTTGACTTTCATTTGATTCGTTTAGCTTTGTAGAATGCATTTGACTTTCATTTGATTTAATTAGCTTTGTTAACGCTCTGTTTGAATGTGTTTGACTTTCATTTGATTCAATTAGGTTTTTTTGAATGTGTTTGTCTTTCATTGGATTCAATTAGGTTAGTTTGAATGTGTTGACTTTCATTTGATTTAATTAGCTTTATAGAATGCATTCGACTTTCATTTGATTCAAAAAGCTCTATTTGAATGATTTTGTCTTTCATTTAATTTAATTAAGTTTGTTTGAATGTGTTTGACTTTTATTGGATTCAATTTGGTTTGTTCGAATGTGTTTGACTTTCATTCGATTCAATTAGCTTTGATGAACACATTTTATTTTCATTTGATTCAAAAAGCTTTGTTTGATTGTGTTTGACATTCATTTGATTCAATTAGGTTTTTTTATATGTGTTTGACGTTCATTGGATTCAATTAGGTTTGTTTGAATATGTTTGACTTTCATTCGATTCAATTAGCTTTGATAAATGCATTTGACTTTCATTTGATTAAAAAAGCTCTGTTTGAATGTGTTTAACTTTCATTTGATTCAATTAGCTTTATTGAATGTATTTGACTTTCATTTGATTCAAGAAGATGTGTTTGAATGTGTTTGACTTTCATTTGATTCAATTAGCTTTGCTTGAACGAGTTTGACTTTCATTTGATTCAATTAGCTTTGTAGAATGCATTTGACTTTCATTTGATTAAATTAGCTTTGTTGAATACATTTGACTTTCATTTGATTCAGAAAGCTTTGTATGAATGTGTTTGACTTTCATTTGATTTAATTAGCTTAGTTTGAATGTGTTTGACTTTGATTTGATTCGTTTAGCTTTGTAGAATGCATTTGACTTTAATTTGATTGAAAAAGCTTTATTTGAATGTGTTTGACTTTCATTCGAATCAATTAGCTTTGATGAATGCATTTGACTTTCATTTTATTCAAAAAGCTCTGTTTGAATGTGTTTGACTTTCCTTTGATTCAATTAGCTTATATAGAATGTGTTTGACTTTCATTTGATTTAATTAGCTTTGTTTAATTGTGTTTGACTTTCATTTGATTCAGTTAGATTTATTGAATGCATTTGACTTTCTTTTGATTCAAGAAGATTTGTTTAAATGTATTTGACTTTCATTTGATTCAATTAGATTTGTAGAAAGCATTTGACTTTCATTTGATTCAATTAGCTTTGTTTGAATGTGTTTGACTTTCATTTGATTCGTTTAGCTTTGTAGAATGCATTTGACTTTCATTTGATTTAATTAGCTTTGTTAACGCTCTGTTTGAATATGTTTGACTTTCATTTGATTCAATTAGGTTTTTTTGAATGTGTTTGTCTTTCATTGGATTCAATTAGGTTAGTTTGAATGTGTTGACTTTCGTTTGATTTAATTAGCTTTATAGAATGCATTCGACTTTCATTTGATTCAAAAAGCTCTATTTGAATGATTTTGTCTTTCATTTAATTTAATTAAGTTTGTTTGAATGTGTTTGACTTTTATTGGATTCAATTTGGTTTGTTCGAATGTGTTTGACTTTCATTCGATTCAATTAGCTTTGATGAACACATTTTATTTTCATTTGATTCAAAAAGCTTTGTTTGATTGTGTTTGACATTCATTTGATTCAATTAGGTTTTTTTATATGTGTTTGACGTTCATTGGATTCAATTAGGTTTGTTTGAATGTGTTTGAATTTCATTCGATTCAATTAGCTTTGATAAATGCATTTGACTTTCATTTGATTAAAAAAGCTCTGTTTGAATGTGTTTAACTTTCATTTGATTCAATTAGCTTTATTGAATGTATTTGACTTTCATTTGATTCAAGAAGATGTGTTTGAATGTGTTTGACTTTCATTTGATTCAATTAGCTTTGCTTGAACGAGTTTGACTTTCATTTGATTCAATTAGCTTTGTAGAATGCATTTGACTTTCATTTGATTAAATTAGCTTTGTTGAATACATTTGACTTTCATTTGATTTAGAAAGCTTTGTATGAATGTGTTTGACTTTCATTTGGTTTAATTAGCTTAGTTTGAATGTGTTTGACTTTGATTTGATTCATTTAGCTTTGTAGAATGCATTTGACTTTAATTTGATTGAAAAAGCTTTATTTGAATGTGTTTGACTTTCATTCGAATCAATTAGCTTTGATGAATGCATTTGACTTTCATTTTATTCAAAAAGCTCTGTTTGAATGTGTTTGACTTTCCTTTGATTCAATTAGCTTATATAGAATGTGTTTGACTTTCATTTGATTTAATTAGCTTTGAATGTGTTTGACTTTTATTGGATTCAAAAAGCTTTGTTTGAATGTGTTTGAATTTCATTTGATTCAATTAGCTTTCTTTTAATGTGTTTGACTTTCATTTGATTCGTTTAGCTTTGTAGAATGCATTTGACTTTCATTTGATTTAATTAGCTTTGTTAACGCTCTGTTTGAATGTGTTTGACTTTCATTTGATTCAATTAGGTTTGTTTGAATGTGTTTGTCTTTCATTGGATTCAATTAGGTTAGTTTGAATGTGTTGACTTTCATTTGATTCAATTAGCTTTATAGAATGCATTTGACTTTCATTTGATTCAAAAAGCTCTATTTGAATGATTTTGTCTTTCATTTAATTTAATTAGGTTTGTTTGAATGTGTTTGACTTTTATTGGATTCAATTTGGTTTGTTTGAATGTGTTTGACTTTCATTCGATTCAATTAGCTTTGATGAACGCATTCGATTTTCATTTGATTCAAAAAGCTTTGTTTGATTGTGTTTGACATTCATTTAGTTCAATTAGGTTTTTTTAAATGTGTTTGACGTTCATTGGATTCAATTAGGTTTGTTTGAATGTGTTTGACTTTCATTCGATTCAATTAGCTTTGATAAATGCATTTGACTTTCATTTGATTGAAAAAGCTCTGTTTGAATGTGTTTGACTTTCATTTGATTCAATTAGTTTTATTAAATGTATTTGATTTTCATTTGATTTAAGAAGATGTGTTTGAATGTGTTTGACTTTCATTTGATTCAATTAGCTTTGCTTGAACGTGTTTGACTTTCATTTGATTCAATTAGCTTTGTGGAATGCATTTGACTTTAATTTGATTAAATTAGCTTTGTTGAATACATTTGACTTTCATTTGATTCAATTAGCTTTCTTTGAATGTGTTTTACTTTCATTTGATTCGTTTAGCTTTGTAGAATGCATTTGACTTTCATTTGATTTAATTAGCTTTGTTAACGCTCTGTTTGAATGTGTTTGACTTTCATTTGATTCAATAAGGTTTTTTTGAATGTGTTTGTCTTTCATTGGATTCAATTAGGTTAGTTTGAATGTGTTGACTTTCATTTTATTCAATTAGCTTTATAGAATGCATATGACTTTCATTTTATTCAAAAAGCTCTATTTGAATGATTTTGGCTTTCATTTAATTTAATTAGGTTTGTTTGAATGTGTTTGACTTTTATTGGATTCAATTTGGTTTGTTTGAATGTGTTTGACTTTCATTCGATCCAATTAGCTTTGATGAACGCATTTGATTTTCATTTGATTCAAAAAGCTTTGTTTGATTGTGTTTGACATTCATTTGATTCAATTAGGTTTTTTTATATGTGTTTGACGTTCATTGGATTCAATTAGGTTTGTTTGAATGTGTTTGACTTTCATTCGATTCAATTAGCTTTGATAAATGCATTTGACTTTCATTTGATTAAAAAAGCTCTGTTTGAATGTGTTTACCTTTCATTTGATTCAATTAGCTTTATTGAATGTATTTGACTTTCATTTTATTCAAGAAGATGTGTTTGATTGTGTTTGACTTTCATTTGATTCAATTAGCTTTGCTTGAACGTGTTTAACTTTCATTTGATTCAATTAGCTTTGTAGAATGCATTTGACTTTCAATTGATTAAATTAGCTTTGTTGAATACATTTGACTTTCATTTGATTCAGAAAGCTTTGTATGAATGTGTTTGACTTTCATTTGATTTAATTAGCTTAGTTTGAATGTGTTTAACTTTGATTTGATTCGTTTAGCTTTGTAGAATGCATTTAACTTTAGTTTGATTGAAAAAGCTCTATTTGAATGTGTTTGACTTTCATTCGAATCAATTAGCTTTGATGAATGCATTTGACTTTCATTTTATTCAAAAAGCTCTATTTGAATGTGTTTGACTTTCATTTGATTCAATTAGCTTTTCTTGAATGTGTTTGACTTTCATTTGATTCAATTAGCTTTGTAGAAAGCATTTGACTTTCATTTGATTAAATTAGCTTTGTTGAATGCATTTGACTTTCATTTGATTCAGAAAGCTTTGTTGGAATGTGTTTGACTTTCATTTGATTTAATTAGCTTTGTTTGAATGTGTTTGACTTTTATTTGATTCAAAAAGCTTTGTTTGAATGTGTTTGAATTTCATTTTATTCAATTCTCTTTCTTTGAATGTGTTTGACTTTCATTTGATTCGTTTAGCTTTGTAGAATGCATTTGACTTTCATTTGATTTAATTAGCTTTGTTAACGCTCTGTTTGAATGTGTTTGACTTTCATTTGATTCAATTTGGTTTGTTTGAATGTGTTTGTCTTTCAATTGATTCAATTAAGTTAGTTTGAATGTGTTGACTTTCATTTGATTTAATTAGCTTTATAGAATGCATTCGACTTTCATTTGATTCAAAAAACTCTATTTGAATGATTTTGTCTTTCATTTAATTTAATTAAGTTTGTTTGAATGTGTTTGACTTTTATTGGATTCAATTTGGTTTGTTCGAATGTGTTTGACTTTCATTCGATTCAATTAGCTTTGTTGAACACATTTGATTTTCATTTGATTCAAAAAGCTTTGTTTGATTGTGTTTGACATTCATTTGATTCAATTAGGTTTTTTTATATGTGTTTGACGTTCATTGGATTCAATTAGGTTTGTTTGAATGTGTTTGACTTTCATTCGATTCAATTAGCTTTGATAAATGCATTTGACTTTCATTTGATTAAAAAAGCTCTGTTTGAATGTGTTTAACTTTCATTTGATTCAATTAGCTTTATTGAATGTATTTGACTTTCATTTGATTCAAGAAGATGTGTTTGAATGTGTTTGACTTTCATTTGATTCAATTAGCTTTGCTTGAACGTGTTTGACTTTCATTTGATTCAATTAGCTTTGTAGAATGCATTTGACTTTCATTTGATTAAATTAGCTTTGTTGAATACATTTGACTTTCATTTGATTCAGAAAGCTTTGTATGAATGTGTTTGACTTTCATTTGATTTAATTAGCTTAGTTTGAATGTGTTTGACTTTGATTTGATTCATTTAGCTTTGTAGAATGCATTTGACTTTAATTTGATTGAAAAAGCTTTATTTGAATGTGTTTGACTTTCATTCGAATCAATTAGCTTTGATGAATGCATTTGACTTTCATTTTATTCAAAAAGCTCTGTTTGAATGTGTTTGACTTTCCTTTGATTCAATTAGCTTATATAGAATGTGTTTGACTTTCATTTGATTTAATTAGCTTTGAATGTGTTTGACTTTTATTTGATTCAAAAAGCTTTGTTTGAATGTGTTTGAATTTCATTTGATTCAATTAGCTTTCTTTTAATGTGTTTGACTTTCATTTGATTCGTTTAGCTTTGTAGAATGCATTTGACTTTCGTTTGATTTAATTAGCTTTGTTAACGCTCTGTTTGAATGTGTTTGACTTTCATTTGATTCAATTAGGTTTGTTTGAATGTGTTTGTCTTTCATTGGATTCAATTAGGTTAGTTTGAATGTGTTGACTTTCATTTGATTCAATTAGCTTTATAGAATGCATTTGACTTTCATTTGATTCAAAAAGCTCTATTTGAATGATTTTGTCTTTCATTTAATTTAATTAGGTTTGTTTGAATGTGTTTGACTTTTATTGGATTTAATTTGTTTTGTTTGAATGTGTTTGACTTTCATTCGATTCAATTAGCTTTGATGAACGCATTCGATTTTCATTTGATTCAAAAAGCTTTGTTTGATTGTGTTTGACATTCATTTAGTTCAATTAGGTTTTTTTAAATGTGTTTGACGTTCATTGGATTCAATTAGGTTTGTTTGAATGTGTTTGACTTTCATTCGATTCAATTAGCTTTGATAAATGCATTTGACTTTCATTTGATTGAAAAAGCTCTGTTTGAATGTGTTTGACTTTCATTTGATTCAATTAGTTTTATTAAATGTATTTGATTTTCATTTGATTTAAGAAGATGTGTTTGAATGTGTTTGACTTTCATTTGATTCAATTAGCTTTGCTTGAACGTGTTTGACTTTCATTTGATTCAATTAGCTTTGTGGAATGCATTTGACTTTCATTTGATTAAATTAGCTTTGTTGAATACATTTGACTTTCATTTGATTCAATTAGCTTTCTTTGAATGTGTTTGACTTTCATTTGATTCGTTTAGCTTTGTAGAATGCATTAGACTTTCATTTGATTTAATTAGCTTTGTTAACGCTCTGTTTGAATGTGTTTGACTTTCATTTGATTCAATAAGGTTTTTTTTAAATGTGTTTGTCTTTCATTGGATTCAATTAGGTTAGTTTGAATGTGTTGACTTTCATTTTATTCAATTAGCTTTATAGAATGCATATGACTTTCATTTGATTCAATAAGCTCTATTTGAATGATTTTGGCTTTCATTTAATTTAATTAGGTTTGTTTGAATGTGTTTGACTTTTATTGGATTCAATTTGGTTTGTTTGAATGTGTTTGACTTTCATTCGATTCAATTAGCTTTGATGAACGCATTTGATTTTCATTTGATTCAAAAAGCTTTGTTTGATTGTGTTTGACATTCATTTGATTCAATTAGGTTTTTTTACATGTGTTTGACGTTCATTGGATTCAATTAGGTTTGTTTGAATGTGTTTGACTTTCATTCGATTCAATTAGCTTTGATAAATGCATTTGACTTTCATTTGATTAAAAAAGCTCTGTTTGAATCTGTTTAACTTTCATTTGATTCAATTAGCTTTATTGAATGAATTTGACTTTCATTTGATTCAAGAAGATGTGTTTGATTGTGTTTGACTTTCATTTGATTCAATTAGCTTTGCTTGAACGTGTTTGACTTTCATTTGATTCAATTAGCTTTGTAGAATGCATTTGACTTTCAATTGATTAAATTAGCTTTGTTGAATACATTTGACTTTCATTTGATTCAGAAAGCTTTGTATGAATGTGTTTGACTTTCATTTGATTTAATTAGCTTAGTTTGAATGTGTTTAACTTTGATTTGATTCGTTTAGCTTTGTAGAATGCATTTAACTTTAATTTGATTGAAAAAGCTCTATTTGAATGTGTTTGACTTTCATTCGAATCAATTAGCTTTGATGAATGCATTTGACTTTCATTTTATTCAAAAAGCTCTATTTGAATGTGTTTGACTTTCATTTGATTCAATTAGCTTTTCTTGAATGTGTTTGACTTTCATTTGATTCAATTAGCTTTGTAGAAAGCATTTGACTTTCATTTGATTAAATTAGCTTTGTTGAATGCATTTGACTTTCATTTGATTCAGAAAGCTTTGTTGGAATGTGTTTGACTTTCATTTGATTTAATTAGCTTTGTTTGAATGTGTTTGACTTTTATTTGATTCAAAAAGCTTTGTTTGAATGTGTTTGAATTTCATTTTATTCAATTAGCTTTCTTTGAATGTGTTTGACTTTCATTTGATTCGTTTAGCTTTGTAGAATGCATTTGACTTTTATTTGATTTAATTAGCTTTGTTAACGCTCTGTTTGAATGTGTTTGACTTTCATTTGATTCAATTAGGTTTGTTTGAATGTGTTTGTCTTTCATTGGATTCAATTAAGTTAGTTTGAATGTGTTGACTTTAATTTGATTCAATTAGCTTTATAGAATGCATTTCACTTTCATTTGATTCAAAAAGCTCTATTTGAATGATTTTGTCTTTCATTTAATTTAATTAGGTTTGTTTGAATGTGTTTGACTTTTATTGGATTCAATTTGGTATGTTTGAATGTGTTTGACTTTCATTCGATTTAATTAGCTTTGATGAACGCATTTGATTTTCATTTGATTTTAAAAGATGTGTTTGATTGTGTTTGACATTCATTTGATTCAATTAGGTTTTTTTTAAATGTGTTTGACGTTCATTGGATTCAATTAGGTTTGTTTGAATGTGTTTGACTTTCATTCGATTCAATTAGCTTTGATAAATGCATTTGACTTTCATTTGATTAAAAAAGCTCTGTTTCAATGTGTTTGACTTTCATTTGATTCAATTAGCTTTATTGAATGTATTTGACTTTCATTTGATTCAAGAAGATGTGTTTGAATGTGTTTGACTTTCATTTGATTCAATTAGCTTTGCTTGAACGTGTTTGACTTTCATTTGATTCAATTAGCTTTGTAGAATGCATTTGACTTTCATTTGATTAAATTAGCTTTGTTGAATACATTTGACTTTCATTTGATTCAGAAAGCTTTGTATGAATGTGTTTGACTTTCATTTGATTCAATTAGCTTTGTACAATGCATTTGACTTTCATTTGATTTAATTAGATTTCTTAAATGTATTTGACTTTCATTAGATTCAGAAAGCTTTGTATGAATGTGTTTGACTTTCATTTGATTTAATTAGCTTAGTTTGAAAGTGTTTGACTTTTATTTGATTCAAAAAGCTTTGTTTGAATGTGTTTGACTTTCATTTGATTCAATTAGGTTTGTTTGAATGTGTTTGACTTTCTTTTGATTTGTTTAACTTTGTAGAACGCATTTGACTTTCATTTGATTTAATTAGCTTTGTTGAACGCAATTGACTTTCATTTGATTCAGAAAGCTTTATTTGAATGTTTTTGACTTTCATTTGATTCAATTAGCTTTATAGAATGCATTTGACTTTCATTTGATTCAAAAAGCTCTGTTTGAATGTGTTTGACTTCCATTTGATTTAATTAAGTTTGTTTGAATGTGTTTGACTTTCATGCGATTCAATTAGGTTTGTTTGAATGTGTTTGACTTTCATTTGATTCAATTAGGTTTGTTTGAATGTGTTTGACTTTTATTGGATTCAATTAGGTTTGTTAGAATGTGTTTACCTTTCATTTGATTCAATTAGCTTTGTTGAATGCATTAGACTTTAATTTGATTCAAGAAGCATTTTTTGAATGTGTTTGAATTTCATTTGATTCGATTAGCTTTTTACAATGCATTTGACTTTCATTTGATTTAATTAGCTTTGTTAAATGTACTTGACTTTCGTTTAATTCAGAAAGCTTTGTTTGAATGTGTTTGACTTTCATTTGATTTAATTAACTTTGTTTGAATGTGTTTGACTTTTATTTGATTCAACAAGCTTTGTTTGAATGTGTTTGACTTTCTTTTTATTTAATTAGCTTTGTTTGAATGTGTTTGACTTTCATTTGATTCAATTAGCCTTGTAGAATGCATTTGACTTTCATTTGATTAAATTAGCTTTGTTGAATACATTTGACTTTCATTTGATTCAGAAAGCTTTGTATGAATGTGTTTGACTTTCATTTGATTTAATTAGCTTAGTTTGAAAGTGTTTGACTTTCATTTGATTCAGAAAGCTTTGTTTGAATGTGTTTGACTTTCATTTGATTTAATTAGCTTTGTTTGAATGTGTTTGACTTTGATTTAATTCGTTTAGCTTTGTAGAATGCATTTGACTTTAATTTGATTGAAAAAGCTTTATTTGAATGTGTTTGACTTTCATTCGAATCAATTAGCTTTGATGAATGCATTTGACTTTCATTTTATTCAAAAAGCTCTGTTTGAATGTGTTTGACTTTCCTTTGATTCAATTAGCTTATATAGAATGTGTTTGACTTTCATTTGATTTAATTAGCTTTGTTTAATTGTGTTTGACTTTCATTTGATTCAGTTACCTTTATTGAATGCATTTGACTTTCATTTGATTCAAGAAGATTTGTTTGAATGTGTTTGACTTTCATTTGATTCAATTAGCTTTTCTTGAATGTGTTTGACTTTCATTTGATTCAATTAGATTTGTAGAAAGCATTTGACTTTCATTTGATTAAATTAGCTTTGTTGAATGCATTTGACTTTCATTTGATTCAGAAAGCTTTGTTCGAATGTGTTTGACTTTCATTTGATTTAATTAGCTTTGTTTGAATGTGTTTGACTTTTATTTGATTCAAAAAGCTTTGTTTGAATGTGTTTAAATTTCATTTGATTCAATTGGATTTGTTTGAATGTGTTTGACTTTCATTTGATTCGTTTAGCTTTGTAGAATGCATTTGACTTTCATTTGATATAATTAGCTTTGTTAACGCTCTGTTTGAATGTGTTTGACTTTCATTTGATACAATTAGGTTTGTTTGAATGTGTTTATCTTTCATTGGATTCAATTAGGTTAGTTTGAATGTGTTGACTTTCATTTGATTCAATTAGCTTTATAGAATGCATTTGACTTTCATTTGATTCAAAAAGCTCTATTTAAATGATTTTGTCTTTCATTTAATTTAATTAGGTTTGTTTGAATGTGTTTGACTTTTATTGGATTCAATTTGGTTTGTTTGAATGTGTTTGATTTTCATTCGATTCAATTAGCTTTGATGAACGCATTTGATTTTCATTTGATTTAAAAAGCTTTGTTTGATTGTGTTTGACATTCATTTGATTCAATTAGGTTTTTTTATATGTGTTTGACGTTCATTGGATTCAATTAGGTTTGTTTGAATGTGTTTGACTTTCATTCGATTCAATTAGCTTTGATAAATGCATTTGACTTTCATTTGATTAAAAAAGCTCTGTTTGAATGTGTTTTGACTTTCATTTGATTCAATTAGCTTTATTAAATGTATTTGACTTTCATTTGATTCAAGAAGATGTGTTTGAATGTGTTTGACTTTCCTTTGATTCAATTAGCTTTGCTTGAACGTGTTTGACTTTCATTTGAGTCAATTAGCTTTATAGAATACATTTGACTTTCATTTGATTCAAAAAGCTCTGTTTGAATGTGTTTGACTTCTATTTGATTTAATCAAGTTTGTTTGAATGTGTTTGACTTTCATTCGATTCAATTAGGTTTGTATGAATGTGTTTGACTTTCATTTGATTCAATTAGGTTTGTTTGAAAGTGTTTGACTTTCATTGGATTCAATTAGGTTTGTTAGAATGTGTTTGCCTCTCATTTGATTCAATTAGCTTTGTTGAATGCATTGGACTTTAATTTGATTCAAGAAGCTTTTTTTGAATGTGTTTGAATTTCATTTGATTCAATTAGCTTTTTACAATGCATTTGACTTTCATTTGATTTAATTAGCTTTGTTAAATGTACTTGACTTTCGTTTGATTCAGAAAGCTTTGTTTGAATGTGTTTGAGTTTCATTTGATTTAATTAACTTTGTTTAATGTGTTTTGACTTTTATTTGATTCAACAAGCTTTGTTTGAATGTGTTTGACTTTCTTTTTATTTAATTAGCTTTGTTTGAATGTGTTTGACTTTAATTTGATTCAATTAGCTTTGTACAATGCATTTAACTTTCATTTGATTTAATTAGATTTATTAAATGTATTTGACTTTCATTTGATTCAGAAAGCTTTGTTTGAATGTGTTTGACTTTCATTTAATTTAATTAGCTTTGTTTGAATGTGTTTGACTTTGATTTGATTCGTTTAGCTTTGTAAAATGCATTTGACTTTAATTTGATTGAAAAAGCTTTATTTGAATGTGTTTGACTTTCATTCGAATCAATTAGCTTTGATGAATGCATTTGACTTTCATTTTATTCAAAAAGCTCTGTTTGAATGTGTTTGACTTTCCTTTGATTCAATTAGCTTATATAGAATGTGTTTGACTTTCATTTGATTTAATTAGCTTTGTTTAATTGTGTTTGACTTTCATTTGATTCAGTTAGCTTTATTGAATGCATTTGACTTTCATTTGATTCAAGAAGATTTGTTTGAACGTGTTTGAATTTCATTTGATTCAATTAGCTTTTCTTGAATGTGTTTGACTTTAATTTCATTCAATTAGCTTTGTAGAAAGCATTTGACTTTCATTTGATTAAATTAGCTTTGTTGAACGCATTTGACTTTCATTTGATTCAGAAAGCTTTGTTTGAATGTGTTTGACTTTCATTTTATTCAAAAAGCTCTGTTTGAATGTGTTTGACTTTCCTTTGATTCAATTAGCTTATATAGAATGTGTTTGACTTTCATTTGATTTAATTAGCTTTGAATGTGTTTGACTTTTATTTGATTCAAAAAGCTTTGTTTGAATGTGTTTGAATTTCATTTGATTCAATTAGCTTTCTTTGAATGTGTTTGACTTTCATTTGATTCGTTTAGATTTGTAGAATGCATTTGACTTTCATTTGATTTAGTTAGCTTTGTTAACGCTCTGTTTGAATGTGTTTGACTTTTATTTGATTCAATTAGGTTTGTTTGAATGTGTTTGTCTTTCAATGGATTCAATTAGGTTAGTTTGAATGTGTTGACTTTCATTTGATTCAATTCGCTTTATAGAATGCATTTGACTTTCATTTGATTCAAAAAGCTCTATTTGAATGATTTTGTTTTTCATTTAATTTAATTAGGTTTGTTTGAATGTGTTTGACTTTTATTGGATTCAATTTGGTTTGTTTGAATGTGTTTGACTTTCATTCGATTCAATTAACTTTGATGAACGCATTTGATTTTCATTTGTTTCAAAAAGCTTTGTTTGATTGTGTTTGACATTCATTTGATTCAATTAGGTTTTTTTAAATGTGTTTGACGTTCATTGGATTCAATTAGGTTTGTTTGAATGTGTTTGACTTTCATTCGATTCAATTAGCTTTGATAAATGCATTTGACTTTCATTTGATTAAAAACGCTCTGTTTGAATGTGTTTGACTTTCATTTGATTCAATTAGCTTTATTGAATGTATTTGAATTTCATTTGATTCAAGAAGATGTGTTTGAATGTGTATGACTTTCATTTGATTCAATTAGCTTTGCTTGAACGTGTTTGACTTTCATTTGATTCAATTAGCTTTGTAGAATGCATTTGACTTTCATTGGATTAAATTAGCTTTGTTGAATACATTTGACTTTCATTTGATTCAGAAAGCTTTGTATGAATGTGTTTGACTTTCATTTGATTTAATTAGCTTAGTTTGAAAGTGTTTGACTTTTATTTGATTCAAAAAGCTTTGTTTGAATGTGTTTGACTTTCATTTGATTCAATTAGGTTTGTTTGAATGTGTTTGACTTCCATTTGATTCGTTTAACTTTGTAGAACGCATTTGACTTTCATTTGATTTAATTAGCTCTGTTGAACGCAATTGACTTTCATTTGATTCAGAAAGCTATATTTGAATGTGTTTGACTTTCACTTGATTCAAGTAGCTTTATAGAATGCATTTGACTTTCATTTGATTCAAAAAGCTCTGTTTGAATGTGTTTGACTTCCATTTGATTTAATTAAGTTTGTTTGAATGTGTTTGACTTTCATTCGATTCAATTAGGTTTGTTTGAATGTGTTTGACTTTCATTTGATTCAATTAGGTTTGTTTGAATGTGTTTGACTTTCAATGGATTCAATTAGGTTTGTTAGAATGTGTTTGCCTCTCATTTGATTCAATTAGCTTTGTTGAATGCATTGGACTTTAATTTGATTCAAGAAGCTTTTTTTTAATGTGTTTGAATTTCATTTGATTCAATTAGCTTTTTACAATGCATTTGACTTTCATTTGATATAATTAACTTTGTTTGAATGTGTTTGACTTTTATTTGATTCAACAAGCTTTGTTTGAATGTGTTTGACTTTCTTTTTATTTAATTAGCTTTGTTTGTATGTGTTTGACTTTCATTTGATTCAATTAGCTTTGTACAATGCATTTAACTTTCATTTGATTTAATTAGATTTATTAAATGTATTTGACTTTCATTTGATTCAGAAAGCTTTGTTTGAATGTGTTTGACTTTCATTTGATTTAATTAGCTTTGTTTGAATGTGTTTGACTTTGATTTGATTCGTTTAGCTTTGTAGAATGCATTTGACTTTAATTTGATTGAAAAAGCTTTATATGAATGTGTTTGACTTTCATTCGAATCGATTAGCTTTGATGAATGCATTTGACTTTCATTTTATTCAAAAAGCTCTGTTTGAATGTGTTTGACTTTCCTTTGATTCAATTAGCTTATATAGAATGTGTTTGACTTTCATTTGATTTAATTAGCTTTGTTTAATTGTGTTTGACTTTCATTTGATTCATTTAGCTTTATTGAGTGCATTTGACTTTCATTTGATTCAAGAAGATTTGTTTGAATGTGTTTGACTTTTATTTGATTCAATTAGCTTTTCTTGAATGTGTTTGACTTTCATTTGATTCAATTAGCTTTGTAGAATGCATTTGACTTTCATTTGATTAAATTAGCTTTGTTAAATGCATTTGACTTTCATTTGATTTAGAAAGCTTTGTTAGAATGTGTTTGACTTTCATTTGATTTAATTAGCTTTATTTGAATGTGTTTGACTTTTATTTGATTCAAAAAGCTTTGTTTGAATGTGTTTGAATTTCATTGATTCAATTAGCTTTCTTTGAATGTGTTTGACTTTCATTTAATTCGTTTAGCTTTGTAGAATGCATTTGACTTTCATTTGATTTAATTAGCTTTGTTAACGCTCTGTTTGAATGTGTTTGACTTTCATTTGATTCAATTAGGTTTGTTTGAATGTGTTTGTCTTTCATTGGATTCAATTAGGTTAGTTTGAATGTGTTGACTTTCATTTGATTCAATTAGCTTAATAGAATGCATTTGACTTTCATTTGATTCAAAAAGCTCTATTTGAATGTTTTTGTATGTCATTTAATTTAATTAAGGTTGTTTGAATGTGTTTGACTTTTATTGGATTCAATTTGGTTTGTTTGAATGTGTTTGACTTTCATTCGATTCAATTAGCTTTGATGAACGCATTTGATTTTCATTTGATTCAAAAAGCTTTGTTTGATTGTGTTTGACATTCATTTGATTCAATTAGGTTTTTTTAAATGTGTTTGACGTTCATTGGATTCAATTAGGTTTGTTTGAATGTGTTTGACTTTCATTCGATTCAATTAGCTTTGATAAATGCATTTGACTTTCATTTGATTAAAAAAGCTCTGTTTGAATGTGTTTGACTTTCATTTGATTCAATTAGCTTTATTGAATGTATTTAACTTTCATTTGATTCAAGAAGATGTGTTTGAATGTGTTTGACTTTCATTTGATTCAATTAGCTTTGCTTGAACGTGTTTGACTTTCATTTGATTCAATTAGCTTTGTAGAATGCATTTGACTTTCATTTGATTAAATTAGCTTTGTTGAATACATTTGACTTTCATTTGATTCAGAAAGCTTTGTATGAATGTGTTTGACTTTCATTTGATTTAATTAGCTTAGTTTGAAAGTGTTTGACTTTTATTTGATTCAAAAAGCTTTGTTTGAATGTGTTTGACTTTCATTTGATTCAATTAGGTTTGTTTGAATGTGTTTGACTTCCATTTGATTCGTTTAACTTTGTAGAACGCATTTGACTTTCATTTTATTTAATTAGCTTTGTTGAACGCAATTGACTTTCATTTGATTCAGAAAGCTTTATTTGAATGTGTTTGACTTTCATTTGATTCAATTAGCTTTATAGGATGCATTTGACTTTCATTTGATTCAAAAAGCTCTGTTTGAATGTGTTTGACTTCCATTTTATTTAATAAAGTTTGTTTGAATGTGTTTGACTTTCATTCGATTCAATTAGGTTTGTTTGAATGTGTTTGACTTTCATTTGATTCAATTAGGTTTGTTTGAATGTGTTTGACTTTCATTGGATTCAATTAGGTTTGTTAGAATGTGTTTGCCTCTCATTTGATTCAATTAGCTTTGTTGAATGCATTAGACTTTAATTTGATTCAAGAAGCTTTTTTTGAATGTATTTGAATTTCATTTGATTCAATTAGCTTTTTTGACCAATATGGTCAAAGTTCTAATGATTGTGATGCTCCAAGTAGTCAAGGTGAGGTCCAAGTTCAAAGCAATGCAAAGGAGTTGTTTCTATCCAAATCATTCCTTACTCTTTTGCACGGTTTTGGTCCGAAACATTTTACAAGTGGTTACACTTCACTTAGTGTAATTAACCTTGTAGAAAGTATCTAGCAAGTGACGGTTTTCCAAGCTCCAAGTGCAACGGTTACAAGCTGATTGAAGAGCTCCAAGTGCAACGGTTACAAGCTGATTGAAGAGGAGTGATTCATGGCACTTGTTGGGCGTGAATTATGGAGTTTGTTGGCTGAGCATTGCACCTCATTATTTGGGGGTTATGAAGAATAAAGAGGCGTGAATCAAGGCATTAAAATGGGGGTTACACAAGCTTGCAAACGGCTGTTTTGGACGTGTGTTGAAGATGCTCTTTGGATGCTGTTTGGCTGATCATCTTTCCTTGTTTCAAGCCTAGTCTTTAGCTCTTTTAATTAAGTTTAATCTTGTTTGTAAAAGGGGTTAAGTGGGACGTGTATTCTCCACTCATTCCCTTAGTTAATTTACTTTTGTCTATTTTATTTTGTTAATTAAAGTAGGCAAGTGAAAAGGTTGTATTGATGCTATAAATAGCACACTTTGAATGAATGAAAACAATCCAAGATTTTTTGCCAAAAAACGTGTGTTTTGTAATTGAAGTGACTTGAGTTTAGTTCACTTTGTTTTCCAAATTTGAGTATCCGAATTTGAAGAGTGTTAGTTTTGGTGAGAGTTCCCAAAATTAGGACTTATAGTTTATGATTTGGTGAGAGTTCCCTCATCTAAACTATCCCAAGCAAACGAGTGAGAGTTCCTCTTTGCTATATCCTTAGCTTAGGGTGAGAGTTCCCCTAACTAAACCGATTACTTGACACTTGAATTTTAAAACCCTTTGAATCCTTTAACTTGTCATTTCTTGTAACAAGGTTTCTCATCTTGTTTACACATCATTTGGCGCGTCAGGTAGGGGGTGATGCTCCAAGTAGGGGGTGATGACCAATATGGTCAAAGTTCTAATGATTGTGATGCTCCAAGTAGTCAAGGTGAGGTCCAAGTTCAAAGCAATGCAAAGGAGTTGTTTCTATCCAAATCATTCCTTACTCTTTTGCACGGTTTTGGTCCGAAACATTTTACAAGTGGTTACACTTCACTTAGTGTAATTAACCTTGTAGAAAGTATCTAGCAAGTGACGGTTTTCCAAGCTCCAAGTGCAACGGTTACAAGCTGATTGAAGAGCTCCAAGTGCAACGGTTACAAGCTGATTGAAGAGGAGTGATTCATGGCACTTGTTGGGCGTGAATTATGGAGTTTGTTGGCTGAGCATTGCACCTCATTATTTGGGGGTTATGAAGAATAAAGAGGCGTGAATCAAGGCATTAAAATGGGGGTTACACAAGCTTGCAAACGGCTGTTTTGGACGTGTGTTGAAGATGCTCTTTGGATGCTGTTTGGCTGATCATCTTTCCTTGTTTCAAGCCTAGTCTTTAGCTCTTTTAATTAAGTTTAATCTTGTTTGTAAAAGGGGTTAAGTGGGACGTGTATTCTCCACTCATTCCCTTAGTTAATTTACTTTTGTCTATTTTATTTTGTTAATTAAAGTAGGCAAGTGAAAAGGTTGTATTGATGCTATAAATAGCACACTTTGAATGAATGAAAACAATCCAAGATTTTTTGCCAAAAAACGTGTGTTTTGTAATTGAAGTGACTTGAGTTTAGTTCACTTTGTTTTCCAAATTTGAGTATCCGAATTTGAAGAGTGTTAGTTTTGGTGAGAGTTCCCAAAATTAGGACTTATAGTTTATGATTTGGTGAGAGTTCCCTCATCTAAACTATCCCAAGCAAACGAGTGAGAGTTCCTCTTTGCTATATCCTTAGCTTAGGGTGAGAGTTCCCTAACTAAACCGATTACTTGACACTTGAATTTTAAAACCCTTTGAATCCTTTAACTTGTCATTTCTTGTAACAAGGTTTCTCATCTTGTTTACACATCATTTGGCGCGTCAGGTAGGGGGAAATTTTCTTAAATTTTCCAAAGGGGTCGAATACCTACATACCATGGGAGAAAATCAAGACTTGAGGACAGCTTTGGAAGCTCTTAATCGATCCATTGCTAGTCAGGAAAGGTTGGCCGAAACCAATGCCAATCTCCAAGGGAACCTTGCTGCCTTGATGGCAAGGCTCATGAACGAGCAAGATAGGAGAGATCAAGGTGAAGACCCTCCACCTAGGAGGGAGGATAGGAGTCTCAAAGTGGACGTTCCTTCTTTTGATGGGACACTTGATCCAGAGAAGTACTTGGAATGGGAGAAATCCTTGGAAAGGTATTTTGAATACAAGGACATTCATGAGGATGTTCAACGTTTTAAGATTGCCAAAGTCAAGTTGAAAGGCTATGGTGATAGTTGGTTGCAAGGAGAACAAAGAGGGCGTACCCTTAGGGGTAAGGCTCACATTTCCACTTGGGAAAAGCTGAAGAAAAGAATGAGAGATCGTTTCATTCCTCACAATTACAAGCAAAATCAGTATGTGAAATGGAGTACTCTCCAACAAAATGGTGATTCGGTGGAAGACTATATCAAAGAATTTGATAGGCTTGCCATTGTATGTGAAGTGACTGAAAACGAAGAGCTGAAGTTGGGGCGTTTTGTAGCTGGGTTGGAACAAGAGTTACAAGACAAACTTGATGGTTACACTAACCTCACGTTTGTGGAAGCTTGCAAACTTGTGACAAAGTTTGATGCTAAAAGGAAAAGGAAGAAAACGCCTACTACTACTCCAGTGGTACGCAAACCACCCTTCAACTCAAAGGAGGGTTCTTCTTTTAGCAAGCCTAATGAGCCACCAAAGAGGAACACGAAAGACTTCAAGCTTAGTGACATTGTATGTTACAAGTGTGGAGGTAGAGGACATTATAAAAAAGATTGTCCTAATTCAAGAGCCTTAACCATGCAAGAGGTTAAACTCATAGCCACCCAAAGCATCAATTGGGAGGAATTTGAGTCTGAAGAAGAGAAGGAGGTGACCCCGTACGAAAAGGAAGAGGAGGAGGACCAATGCTATCCTGAAATGGGGGACAAAACAAACTTGGTGGTTAGGAGAGCTTTGCAAGCTCGTGTGGAGGAACCTTTGGCGCCACAAAGACAACACATTTTCATCACCAAATGTAAAGTTGGTGACGAGGTATGTGATTTAATTATTGATGGGGGCAGTGAGGCTAATACTATGTCGAAAACCTTAGTATCTAAACTAGGTCTTACCACCACAAATCATCCACATCCTTACAAATTGAGTTGGTTAGATTCTAATGCTAGTACTGGGGTTAGAAAGCAATGTATGGTGAATTTTTCGATTGGTTCATATCATGATAGTCAATTGTGTGATGTTGTTTTAATGGATGCTTGTCATATTCTTCTTGGGAGGCCGTGGCAATCTGATAAAAAATCTATCCATGATGGGTACCATAACACCTACACTATCACTCACCAAGGGAAACAAAAGAAATTGCACCCTTTACCACCCCCACGGTTTTCACAAACACAAAAGCCACAAATTTCTTTATTGTCTTGTAAAGAGTTTGAGAGGGAGTTTGAGGGTGAGGAAGAAATATTCATGTTGTACTCTAAAGAAATCCATGAATAATTTGTGAGTCAAAATCCTAAACTTGCCAAACTGATTAAAGAGTTTGAGGATGTTTTTCCGGATGAGTTACCTAAGGGATTACCACCCTTGAGAGGAATTGAGCATCAAATTGATCTCATTCCAGGTGCGCCTCTACCAAATAAACCTGCCTATAGATGTAACCCTTTAGAAACTAAGGAGTTGCAAAGACAAATTGAAGAATTGATGGGTATGGGCTATGTGCGTGAGTCTATGAGTCCATGTGCGGTTCCTGCCTTGTTGGTTCCTAAAAAGGATGGAACTTGGCGTATGTGCATTGATAGTAGAGCTGTTAACAATATTACTATCAAGTACAGGTTTCCAATTCCAAGACTGGATGATATGCTGGACGAATTGAGTGGTTCAAATGTATTCTCAAAAGTTGACTTGAGAAGTGGTTACCATCAAATTCGTATGAGGGAAGGTGATGAATGGAAGACTGCATTCAAGACAAAGCATGGGTTGTATGAATGGCTTGTGATGCCGTTTGGATTGACCAATGCACCTAGCACGTTCATGAGATTAATGAACGAGGTGTTGAGGCCATTTCTTGGCAAGTTCGTGGTGGTGTACCTTGATGACATCCTTATTTACTCTAAAAATGAGGATGAACATTTAGATCATTTGTTTCAAGTTTTTTCTGTTTTAAGAACTCAAAAATTGTATGGAAAACTTGAAAAATGTGATTTTATGTTATATGAGGTCACTTTTCTTGGTTACATAGTTTCAGGTGATGGCGTGAAGGTGGATCCTTGCAAGGTTGAAGCAATTCAATCATGGCCTAGTCCAAAAACACTCACGGAGGTCCGTTCTTTCCATGGCCTAGCTTCTTTCTATAGAAGATTTATCAAGAATTTTAGCACACTCATGGCTCCTATAACTGAGTGTACTAAGAAGGGGACGTTTGAATGGACTACACAAGCTCAAAAGGCCTTTGAAGAAGTCAAGGAGAAAATGTGCAACACTCCTATTCTTGCACTCCCTGATTTTTCCAAGCCATTTGAAGTTGAGTGTGACGCAAGTGGGAAGGGGATTGGAGCAGTTTTGATTCAAGAAGGGCGTCCAATTGCTTATTTCAGTGAAAAATTGAGTCAAGGCAAGTTGAACTATTCCACCTATGATAAAGAGTTCTATGCTATGGTACGAGCTCTAGATCATTGGTCACATTACTTGAGACCACAACCGTTCATATTACATTCGGACCATGAATCTCTAAGGTTCATCCATGGTCAAAAGAAGTTGAATTCAAGACATGCTAAATGGGTTGAATTCTTGCAAACCTTTAACTTTTCCTCTAAATACAAGAGTGGAAAGGCTAATGTTGTTGCGGATGCCTTATCTAGGAGACACAATTTGCTTGGAGTTGTCGAAGCAAAAGTTCTTGGGTTTGATTTGATCAAAGCATACTACAAGGAGGATGGAGATTTCATTGAAATAATACAGAAATGTGTCCATGGAGTATATGACTTATTTTCCTTACATGATGACTTTCTTTTTAAGGGAAATCGGTTATGCATTCCTAAGTGTCCAATTAGAAGCTTGTTGATTCATGAGGCTCATGGAGGAGGTCTAGCTGGTCACGTGGGGATTCAAAAAACAATGGAGCTTCTTCAAGCTCACTTTTATTGGCCGAAGATGTTAGCCACGGTTCATCATGTGGTTAGTCGTTGTTCTACTTGTCAAAGGGCCAAGATGGTGTTTCACAAAGGTCTCTACAAGCCTTTGCCAGTTCCGGAGAGACCTTGGGAAGATGTGAGCATGGATTTCATTGTGGCTTTACCTAGAACTCAAAGGGGTAAAGACTCAATCATGGTGGTTGTTGATCGGTTTTCTAAAATGGCTCATTTCATTCCTTGTCACAAAACCGAAGATGCTATGAAAGTGGCTAAGTTATACTTTGAAGAAGTGGTTCGTTTTCATGGGGTGCCACGCACCATTGTGTCCGATCGTGATACAAAATTTCTTAGTCATTTTTGGAAATCAATATGGCGTCTAATGGGAACAAAGTTGCTGTTTTCTACTTCACACCATCCACAAACCGATGGACAAACTGAAGTGGTGAATAGAATTCTGGGTTCGTTGCTTAGGACCTTGGTTAGTAAGAGTGCTAAGGATTGGGATGTCAAGCTAGCTCATGCCGAGTTTGCTTACAATCGGACTCCTAGTGCTACTACAAAGTACTCTCCTTTTGAAGTAGTCTATGGTGTCAATCCTTATGTTCCTATTGATCTCATAGCTTTGCCACAAGACAAGTTCGTTCATGGTGGAGCTAAGGAACAAGCCGAGTTCATGTTGAAGGTCCACAAGGAAGTTAGGAAGAACATTGAGAAAGCAAATGAAGTCTACAAGAAACAAGCCAACAAGAGGGTGAAAAACGTGAAGCAATTTGAAGTTGGTGATTTAGTGTGGATTTACATGAGGAAAGAGAGGTTTCCTAGCAAAAGGAAGAACAAGCTTATGCCAAGAGCCGAAGGTCCATTTGAAATCGTGGAAAAGATCAATGACAATGCATACAAGGTTGATTTGGGGGACCAATTTGGTGTCTCAAGCACATTCAACGTTGGGGACCTTGCTCCATACCTTGATGATGACGAATTGAGGGCAATTCCTTTTGAAGAAGAGGAGGATGACCAATATGGTCAAAGTTCTAATGATTGTGATGCTCCAAGTAGTCAAGGTGAGGTCCAAGTTCAAAGCAATGCAAAGGAGTTGTTTCTATCCAAATCATTCCTTACTCTTTTGCACGGTTTTGGTCCGAAACATTTTACAAGTGGTTACACTTCACTTAGTGTAATTAACCTTGTAGAAAGTATCTAGCAAGTGACGGTTTTCCAAGCTCCAAGTGCAACGGTTACAAGCTGATTGAAGAGCTCCAAGTGCAACGGTTACAAGCTGATTGAAGAGGAGTGATTCATGGCACTTGTTGGGCGTGAATTATGGAGTTTGTTGGCTGAGCATTGCACCTCATTATTTGGGGGTTATGAAGAATAAAGAGGCGTGAATCAAGGCATTAAAATGGGGGTTACACAAGCTTGCAAACGGCTGTTTTGGACGTGTGTTGAAGATGCTCTTTGGATGCTGTTTGGCTGATCATCTTTCCTTGTTTCAAGCCTAGTCTTTAGCTCTTTTAATTAAGTTTAATCTTGTTTGTAAAAGGGGTTAAGTGGGACGTGTATTCTCCACTCATTCCCTTAGTTAATTTACTTTTGTCTATTTTATTTTGTTAATTAAAGTAGGCAAGTGAAAAGGTTGTATTGATGCTATAAATAGCACACTTTGAATGAATGAAAACAATCCAAGATTTTTTGCCAAAAAACGTGTGTTTTGTAATTGAAGTGACTTGAGTTTAGTTCACTTTGTTTTCCAAATTTGAGTATCCGAATTTGAAGAGTGTTAGTTTTGGTGAGAGTTCCCAAAATTAGGACTTATAGTTTATGATTTGGTGAGAGTTCCCTCATCTAAACTATCCCAAGCAAACGAGTGAGAGTTCCTCTTTGCTATATCCTTAGCTTAGGGTGAGAGTTCCCCTAACTAAACCGATTACTTGACACTTGAATTTTAAAACCCTTTGAATCCTTTAACTTGTCATTTCTTGTAACAAGGTTTCTCATCTTGTTTACACATCATTTTTACAATGCATTTGACTTTCATTTGATTTTATTAGCTTTGTTAAATGTACTTGACTTTCGTTTGATTCAGAAACCTTTGTTTGAATGTGTTTGACTTTCATTTGATTTAATTAACTTTGTTTGAATGTGTTTGACTTTTATTTGATTCAACAAGCTTTGTTTGAATGTGTTTGACTTTCTTTTTATTTAATTAGCTTTGTTTGAATGTGTTTGACTTTCATTGGATTCAATTAGGTTTGTTAGAATGTGTTTGCCTCTCATTTGATTCAATTAGCTTTGTTGAATGCATTAGACTTTAATTTGATTCAAGAAGCTTTTTTTGAATGTGTTTGAATTTCATTTGATTCAATTAGCTTTGTTTGAATGTGTTTGACTTTGATTTGATTCGTTTAGCTTTGTAGAATGCATTTGACTTTAATTTAATTGAAAAAGCTTTATTTGAATGTGTTTGACTTTCATTCGAATCAATTAGCTTTGATGAATGCATTTGACTTTCATTTTATTCAAAAAGCTCTGTTTGAATGTGTTTGACTTTCCTTTGATTCAATTAGCTTATATAGAATGTGTTTGACTTTCATTTGATTTAATTAGCTTTGTTTAATTGTGTTTGACTTTCATTTGATTCAGTTATCTTTATTGAATGCATTTGACTTTCATTTGATTCAAGAAGATTTGTTTGAATGTGTTTGACTTTCATTTGATTCAATTAGCTTTTCTTGAATGTGTTTGACTTTCATTTGATCCAATTAGCTTTGTAGAATGCATTTGACTTTCATTTGATTAAATTAGCTTTGTTGAATGCATTTGACTTTCATTTGATTCAGAAAGCTTTGTTGGAATGTGTTTGACTTTCATTTGATTTAATTAGGTTTGTTTGAATGTGTTTGACTTTTATTTGATTCAAAAAGCTTTGTTTGAATTTCATTGATTCAATTAGCTTTCTTTGAATGTGTTTGACTTTCATTTGATTCGTTTAGCTTTGTAGAATGCATTTGATTTTCATTTGATTTAATTAGCTTTGTTAACGCTCTGTTTGAATGTGTTTGACTTTCATTTGATTCAATTAGGTTTGTTTGAATGTGTTTGTCTTTCATTGGATTCAATTAGGTTAGTTTGAATGTGTTGACTTTCATTTGATTCAATTAGCTTAATAGAATGCATTTGACTTTCATTTGATTCAAAAAGCTCTATTTGAATGATTTTGTATTTCATTTAATTTAATTAGGTTTGTTTGAATGTGTTTGACTTTTATTGGATTCAATTTGGTTTGTTTGAATGTGTTTGACTTTCATTCGATTCAATTAGCTTTGATGAACGCATTTGATTTTCATTTGATTCAAAAAGCTTTGTTTGATTCTGTTTGACATTCATTTGATTCAATTAGGTTTTTTTAAATGTGTTTGACGTTCATTGGATTCAATTAGGTTTGTTTGAATGTGTTTAACTTTCATTCGATTCAATTAGCTTTGATAAATGCATTTGACTTTCATTTGATTAATAAAGCTCTGTTTGAATGTGTTTGACTTTCATTTGATTCAATTAGCTTTATTGAATGTATTTAACTTTCATTTGATTCAAGAAGATGTGTTTGAATGTGTTTGACTTTCATTTGATTCAATTAGCTTTGCTTGAACGTGTTTGACTTTCATTTGATTCAATTAGTTTTGTAGAATGCATTTGACTTTCATTTGATTAAATTAGCTTTGTTGAATACATTTGACTTTCATTTGATTCAGAAAGCTTTGTATGAATGTGTTTGACTTTCATTTGATTTAATTAGCTTAGTTTGAAAGTGTTTGACTTTTATTTGATTCAAAAAGCTTTGTTTGAATGTGTTTGACTTTCATTTGATTCAATTAGGTTTGTTTGAATGTGTTTGACTTCCATTTGATTCGTTTAACTTTGTAGAACGCATTTCACTTTCATTTGATTTAATTAGCTTTGTTGAACGCAATTGACTTTCATTTGATTCAGAAAGCTTTATTTGAATGTGTTTGACTTTCATTTGATTCAATTAGCTTTATAAAATGCATTTGACTTTCATTTGATTCAAAAAGCTCTGTTTGAATGTGTTTGACTTCCATTTGATTTAATTAAGTTTGTTTGAATGTGTTTGACTTTCATTCGACTCAATTAGGTTTGTTTGAATGTGTTTGACTTTCATTTGATTCAATTAGGTTTGTTTGAATGTGTTTGACTTTCATTGGATTCAATTAGGTTTGTTAAAATGTGTTTGCCTCTCATTTGATTCAATTAGCTTTGTTGAATGCATTAGACTTTAATTTGATTCAAGAAGCTTTTTTTGAATGTGTTTGAATTTCATTTGATTCAATTAGCTGTGTTTGAATGTGTTTGACTTTGATTTGATTCGTTTAGCTTTGTAGAATGCATTTGACTTTAATTTGATTGAAAAAGCTTTATTTGAATGTGTTTGACTTTCATTCGAATCAATTAGCTTTGATGAATGCATTTGACTTTCATTTTATTCAAAAAGCTCTGTTTGAATGTGTTTGACTTTCCTTTGATTCAATTAGCTTATATAGAATGTGTTTGACTTTCATTTGATTTAATTAGCTTTGTTTAATTGTGTTTGACTTTCATTTGATTCAGTTATCTTTATTGAATGCATTTGACTTTCATTTGATTCAAGAAGATTTAGTTGAATGTGTTTGACTTTCATTTGATTCAATTAGCTTTTCTTGAATGTGTTTGACTTTCATTTGATTCAATTAGCTTTGTAGAATGCATTTGACTTTCATTTGATTAAATTAGCTTTGTTGAATGCATTTGACTTTCATTTGATTCAGAAAGCTTTGTTGGAATGTGTTTGACTTTCATTTGATTTAATTAGCTTTGTTTGAATGTGTTTGACTTTTATTTGATTCAAAAAGCTTTGTTTGAATGTGTTTGAATTTCATTTGATTCAATTAGCTTTCTTTGAATGTGTTTGACTTTCATTTGATTCGTTTAGCTTTGTAGAATGCATTTGACTTTCATTTGATTTAATTAGCTTTGTTAACGCTCTGTTTAAATGTGTTTGACTTTCATTTGATTCAATTAGGTTTGTTTGAATGTGTTTGTCTTTCATTGGATTCAATTAGGTTAGTTTGAATGTGTTGACTTTCATTTTATTCAATTCGCTTTATAGAATGCATTTGACTTTCATTTGATTCAAAAAGCTCTATTTGAATGATTTTGTTTTTCATTTAATTTAATTAGGTTTGTTTGAATGTGTTTGACTTTTATTGGATTCAATTTGGTTTGTTTGAATGTGTTTGACTTTCATTCGATTCAATTAACTTTGATGAACGCATTTGATTTTCATTTGTTTCAAAAAGCTTTGTTTGATTGTGTTTGACATTCATTTGATTCAATTAGGTTTTTTTAAATGTGTTTGACGTTCATTGGATTCAATTAGGTTTGTTTGAATGTGTTTGACTTTCATTCGATTCAATTAACTTTGATAAATGCATTTGACTTTCATTTGATTAAAAACGCTCTGTTTGAATGTGTTTGACTTTCATTTGATTCAATTAGCTTTATTGAATGTATTTGAATTTCATTTGATTCAAGAAGATGTGTTTGAATGTGTTTGACTTTCATTTGATTCAATTAGCTTTGCTTGAACGTGTTTGACTTTCATTTGATTCAATTAGCTTTGTAGAATGCATTTGACTTTCATTGGATTAAATTAGCTTTGTTGAATACATTTGACTTTCATTTGATTCAGAAAGCTTTGTATGAATGTGTTTGACTTTCATTTGATTTAATTAGCTTAGTTTGAAAGTGTTTGACTTTTATTTGATTCAAAAAGCTTTGTTTGAATGTGTTTGACTTTCATTTGATTCAATTAGGTTTGTTTGAATGTGTTTGACTTCCATTTGATTCGTTTAACTTTGTAGAACGCATTTGACTTTCATTTGATTTAATTAGCTCTGTTGAACGCAATTGACTTTCATTTGATTCAGAAAGCTATATTTGAATGTGTTTGACTTTCACTTGATTCAAGTAGCTTTATAGAATGCATTTGACTTTCATTTGATTCAAAAAGCTCTGTTTGAATGTGTTTGACTTCCATTTGATTTAATTAAGTTTGTTTGAATGTGTTTGACTTTCATTCGATTCAATTAGGTTTGTTTGAATGTGTTTGACTTTCATTTGATTCAATTAGGTTTGTTTGAATGTGTTTGACTTTCAATGGATTCAATTAGGTTTGTTAGAATGTGTTTGCCTCTCATTTGATTCAATTAGCTTTGTTGAATGCATTGGACTTTAATTTGATTCAAGAAGCTTTTTTTTAATGTGTTTGAATTTCATTTGATTCAATTAGCTTTTTACAATGCATTTGACTTTCATTTGATATAATTAGCTTTGTTAAATGTACTTGACTTTCGTTTGATTCAGAAAGCTTTGTTTGAATGTGTTTGACTTTCATTTGATTTAATTAACTTTGTTTGAATGTGTTTGACTTTTATTTGATTCAACAAGCTTTGTTTGAATGTGTTTGACTTTCTTTTTATTTAATTAGCTTTGTTTGAATGTGTTTGACTTTCATTTGATTCAATTAGCTTTGTACAATGCATTTAACTTTCATTTGATTTAATTAGATTTATTAAATGTATTTGACTTTCATTTGATTCAGAAAGCTTTGTTTGAATGTGTTTGACTTTCATTTGATTTAATTAGCTTTGTTTGAATGTGTTTGACTTTGATTTGATTCGTTTAGCTTTGTAGAATGCATTTGACTTTAATTTGATTGAAAAAGCTTTATATGAATGTGTTTGACTTTCATTCGAATCGATTAGCTTTGATGAATGCATTTGACTTTCATTTTATTCAAAAAGCTCTGTTTGTATGTGTTTGACTTTCCTTTGATTCAATTTGCTTATATAGAATGTGTTTGACTTTCATTTGATTTAATTAGCTTTGTTTAATTGTGTTTGACTTTCATTTGATTCATTTAGCTTTATTGAGTGCATTTGACTTTCATTTGATTCAAGAAGATTTGTTTGAATGTGTTTGACTTTTATTTGATTCAATTAGCTTTTCTTGAATGTGTTTGACTTTCATTTGATTCAATTAGCTTTGTAGAAAGCATTTGACTTTCATTTGATTAAATTAGCTTTGTTGAATGCATTTGACTTTCATTTGATTCAGAAAGCTTTGTTGGAATGTGTTTGACTTTCATTTGATTTAATTAGCTTTGTTTGAATGTGTTTGACTTTTATTTGATTCAAAACGCTTTGTTTGAATGTGTTTGAATTTCATTTGATTCAATTAGCTTTCTTTGAATGTGTTTGACTTTCATTTGATTCGTTTAGCTTTGTAGAATGCATTTGACTTTCATTTTATTTAATTAGCTTTGTTAACGCTCTGTTTGAATGTGTTTGACTTTCATTTGATTCAATTAGGTTTGTTTGAATGTGTTTGTCTTTCATTGGATTCAATTAGGTTAGTTTGAATGTGTTGACTTTCATTTGATTCAATTAGCTTAATAGAATGCATTTGACTTTCATTTGATTCAAAAAGCACTATTAGAATGATTTTGTCTTTCGTTTAATTTAATTAGGTTTGTTTGAATGTGTTTGACTTTTATTGGATTCAATTTGGTTTGTTTGAATGTGTTTGACTTTTATTGGATTCAATTTGGTTTGTTTGAATGTGTTTGACTTTTATTGGATTCAATTTGGTTTGTTTAAATGTGTTTGACTTTTATTGGATTCAATTAGCTTTGATGAACGCATTTGATTTTCATTTGATTCAAAAAGCTTTGTTTGATTGTGTTTGACATTCATTTGATTCAATCAGGTTTTTTTAAATGTGTTTGACGTTCATTGGATTCAATTAAGTTTGTTTGAATGTGTTCGACTTTCATTCGATTCAATTAGCTTTGATAAATGCATTTGACTTTCATTTGATTAAAAAAGCTCTGTTTGAATGTGTTTGACTTTCATTTGATTCAATTAGCTTTATTGAATGTATTTGACTTTCATTTGATTCAAGAAGATGTGTTTGAATGTGTTTGACTTTCATTTGATTCAATTAGCTTTGTAGAATGCATTTGACTTTCATTTGAGTAAATTAGCTTTGTTGAATACATTTGACTTTCATTTGATTCAGAAAGCTTTGTATGAATGTGTTTGACTTTCATTTGATTTAATTAGCTTAGTTTGAAAGTGTTTGACTTTTTTTTGATTCAAAAAGCTTTGTTTCAATGTGTTTGACTTTCATTTGATTCAATTAGGTTTGTTTGAATGTGTTTGACTTTCATTTGATTCGTTTAACTTTGTAGAACGCATTTGACTTTCATTTGATTTAATTAGCTTTGTTGAACGCAATTGACTTTCATTTGATTCAGAAAGCTTTATTTGAATGTGTTTGACTTTCATTTGATTCAATTAGCTTTATAGAATGTGTTTGACTTTCATTTGATTCAAAAAGCTCTGTTTGAATGTGTTTGACTTCCATTTGATTTAATTAAGTTTGTTTGAATGTGTTTGACTTTCATTCGATTCAATTAGGTTTGTTTAAATGTGTTTGACTTTCATTTGATTCAATTAGGTTTGTTTGAATGTGTTTGACTTTCATTGGATTCAATTAGGTTTGTTAGAATGTGTTTGCCTCTCATTTGATTCAATTAGCTTTGTTGAATGCATTAGACTTTAATTTGATTCAAGAAGCTTTTTTTGAATGTGTTTGAATTTCATTTGATTCAATTAGCTATTTACAATGCATTTGACTTTCATTTGATTCAGAAAGCTTTATTGGAATGTGTTTGACTTTCATTTGATTTAATTAGCTTTGTTTGAATGTGTTTGACTTTTATTTGATTCAAAAAGCTTTGTTTGAATGTGTTTGAATTTCATTTGACTCAATTAGCTTTCTTTGAATGGTTTTGACTTTCATTTGATTCGTTTAGATTTGTATAATGCATTTGACTTTCATTTGATTTAATTAGCTTTGTTAACGCTCTGTTTGAATGTGTTTGACTTTCATTTGATTCAATTAGGTTTGTTTGAATGTGTTTGTCTTTCATTGGATTCAATTAGGTTAGTTTGAATGTGTTGACTTTCATTTGATTCAATTAGCTTTATAGAATGCATTTGACTTTCATTTGACTCAAAAAGCTCTATTTGAATGATTTTGTCTTTCATTTAATTTAATTAGGTTTGTTTGAATGTGTTTGACTTTTATTGGATTCAATTTGGTTTGTTTGAATGTGTTTGACTTTCATTCGATTAAATTAGCTTTGATGAACGCATTTGATTTTCATTTGATTCAAAAAGCTTTGTTTGATTGTGTTTGACATTCATTTGATTCAATTAGGTTTTTTTAAATGTGTTTGACGTTCATTGGATTCAATTAGGTTTGTTTGAATGTGTTTGACTTTCATTCGATTCAATTAGCTTTGATAAATGCATTTGACTTTCATTTGATTAAAAAAGCACTGTTTGAATGTGTTTGACTTTCATTTGATTCAATTAGCTTTATTGAATGTATTTAACTTTCATTTGATTCAAGAAGATGTGTTTGAATGTGTTTGACTTTCATTTGATTCAATTAGCTTTGCTTGAACGTGTTTGACTTTCATTTGATTCAATTAGCTTTGTAGAATGCATTTGACTTTCATTTGATTAAATTAGCTTTGTTGAATACATTTGACTTTCATTTGATTCTGAAAGCTTTGTATGAATGTGTTTGACTTTCATTTAATTTAATTAGCTTAGTTTGAAAGTGTTTGACTTTTATTTGATTCAAAAAGCTTTGTTTGAATGCGTTTGACTTTCATTTGATTCAATTAGCTTTATTGAATGTATTTGACTTTCATTAGATTCAAGAAGATGTGTTTGAATGTGTTTGACTTTCATTTGATTCAATTAGCTTTGCTTGAACGTGTTTGACTTTCATTTGATTCAATTAGCTTTGTAGAATGCATTTGACTTTCATTTGATTAAATTAGCTTTGTTGAATACATTTGACTTTCATTTGATTCAGAAAGCTTTGTATGAATGTGTTTGACTTTCATTTGATTTAATTAGCTTAGTTTGAAAGTGTTTGACTTTTATTTGATTCAAAAAGCTTTGTTTGAATGTGTTTGACTTTCATTTGATTCAATTAGGTTTGTTTGAATGTGTTTGACTTCCATTTGATTTAATTAAGTTTGTTTGAATGTGTTTGACTTTCATTCGATTCAATTAGGTTTGTTTAAATGTGTTTGACTTTCATTTGATTCAATTAGGTTTGTTTGAATGTGTTTGACTTTCATTGGATTCAATTAGGTTTGTTAGAATGTGTTTGCCTCTCATTTGATTCAATTAGCTTTGTTGAATGCATTAGACTTTAATTTGATTCAAGAAGCTTTTTTTGAATGTGTTTGAATTTCATTTGATTCAATTAGCTATTTACAATGCATTTGACTTTCATTTGATTCAGAAAGCTTTATTGGAATGTGTTTGACTTTCATTTGATTTAATTAGCTTTGTTTGAATGTGTTTGACTTTTATTTGATTCAAAAAGCTTTGTTTGAATGTGTTTGAATTTCATTTGACTCAATTAGCTTTCTTTGAATGGTTTTGACTTTCATTTGATTCGTTTAGATTTGTATAATGCATTTGACTTTCATTTGATTTAATTAGCTTTGTTAACGCTCTGTTTGAATGTGTTTGACTTTCATTTGATTCAATTAGGTTTGTTTGAATGTGTTTGTCTTTCATTGGATTCAATTAGGTTAGTTTGAATGTGTTGACTTTCATTTGATTCAATTAGCTTTATAGAATGCATTTGACTTTTATTTGACTCAAAAAGCTCTATTTGAATGATTTTGTCTTTCATTTAATTTAATTAGGTTTGTTTGAATGTGTTTGACTTTTATTGGATTCAATTTGGTTTGTTTGAATGTGTTTGACTTTCATTCGATTAAATTAGCTTTGATGAACGCATTTAATTTTCATTTGATTCAAAAAGCTTTGTTTGATTGTGTTTGACATTCATTTGATTCAATTAGGTTTTTTTAAATGTGTTTGACGTTCATTGGATTCAATTAGGTTTGTTTGAATGTGTTTGACTTTCATTCGATTCAATTAGCTTTGATAAATGCATTTGACTTTCATTTGCTAAAAAAGCACTGTTTGAATGTGTTTGACTTTCATTTGATTCAATTAGCTTTATTGAATGTATTTAACTTTCATTTGATTCAAGAAGATGTGTTTGAATGTGTTTGACTTTCATTTGATTCAATTAGCTTTGCTTGAACGTGTTTGACTGTCATTTGATTCAATTAGCTTTGTAGAATGCATTTGACTTTCATTTGATTAAATTAGCTTTGTTGAATACATTTGACTTTCATTTGATTCTGAAAGCTTTGTATGAATGTGTTTGACTTTCATTTAATTTAATTAGCTTAGTTTGAAAGTGTTTGAATTTTATTTGATTCAAAAAGCTTTGTTTGAATGCGTTTGACTTTCATTTGATTCAATTAGCTTTATTGAATGTATTTGACTTTCATTAGATTCAAGAAGATGTGTTTGAATGTGTTTGACTTTCATTTGATTCAATTAGCTTTGCTTGAACGTGTTTGACTTTCATTTGATTCAATTAGCTTTGTAGAATGCATTTGACTTTCATTTGATTAAATTAGCTTTGTTGAATACATTTGACTTTCATTTGATTCAGAAAGCTTTGTATGAATGTGTTTGACTTTCATTTGATTTAATTAGCTTAGTTTGAAAGTGTTTGACTTTTATTTGATTCAAAAAGCTTTGTTTGAATGTGTTTGACTTTCATTTGATTCAATTAGGTTTGTTTTAATGTGTTTGACTTCCATTTGATTCGTTTAACTTTGTAGAACACATTTGACTTTCATTTGATTTAATTAGCTTTGTTGAACGCAATTGACTTTCATTTGATTCAGAAAGCTTTATTTGAATGTGTTTGACTTTCATTTGATTCAATTAGCTTTATAGAATGCATTTGACTTTCATTTGATTCAAAAAGCTCTGTTTGAATGTGTTTGACTTCCATTTGATTTAATTAAGTTTGTTTGAATGTGTTTGACTTTCATTCGATTCAATTAGGTTTGTTTGAATGTGTTTGACTTTCATTTGATTCAATTAGGTTTGTTTGAATGTGTTTGACTTTCATTGGATTCAATTAGGTTTGTTAGAATGTGTTTGCCTCTCATTTGATTCAATTAGCTTTGTTGAATGCATTAGACTTTAATTTGATTCAAGAAGCTTTTTTTGAAAGTGTTTGAATTTCATTTGATTCAATTAGCTTTTTACAATGCATTTGACTTTCATTTGATTTAATTAGCTTTGTTAAATATCCTTGACTTTCGTTTGATTCAAAAAGCTTTGTTTGAATGTGTTTGACTTTCATTTGATTTAATTAACTTTGTTTGAATGTGTTTGACTTTTATTTGATTCAACAAGCTTTGTTTGAATGTGTTTGACTTTCTTTTTATTTAATTAGCTTTGGTTGAATGTGTTTGACTTTCATTTGATTCAATTAGCTTTGTACAATGCATTTGACTTTCATTTGATTTAATTAGATTTATTAAATGTATTTGACTTTCATTTGATTCAGAAAGCTTTGTTTGAATGTGTTTGACTTTCATTTGATTTAATTAGCTTTGTTTGAATGTGTTTGACTTTCATTTGATTCGTTTAGCTTTGTAGAATGCATTTGACTTTCATTTGATTAAAAAAGCTTTATTTGAATGTGTTTGACTTTCATTCGAATCGATTAGCTTTGATGAATGCATTTGAATTTCATTTTATTCAAAAAGCTCTGTTTGAATGTGTTTGACTTTCCTTTGATTCAATTAGCTTATATAGAATGAGTTTGACTTTCATTTGATTTAATTAGCTTTGTTTAATTGTGATTGACTTTCATTTGATTCAGTTAGCTTTATTGAATGCATTTGACTTTCATTTGATTCAAGAAGATTTGTTTGAATGTGTTTGACTTTCATTTGATTCAATTAGCTTTTCTTGAATGTGTTTGACTTTCATTTGATTCAATTAGCTTTGTAGAATGCATTTGACTTTCATTTGATTAAATTAGCTTTGTTGAATGCATTTGACTTTGATTTGATTTAGAAAGCTTTTTTGGAATGTGTTTGACTTTCATTTGATTTAATTAGCTTTGTTTGAATGTGTTTGACTTTTATTTGATTCAAAAAGCTTTGTTTGAATGTGTTTGAATTTCATTTGATTCAATTAGCTTTCTTTGAATGTGTTTGACTTTCATTTGATTCGTTTAGCTTTGTAGAATGCATTTGACTTTCATTTTATTTAATTAGCTTTGTTAACGCTCTGTTTTAATGTGTTTGACTTTCATTTGATTCAATTAGGTTTGTTTGAATGTGTTTGTCTTTCATTGGATTCAATTAGGTTAGTTTGAATGTGTTGACTTTCATTTGATTCAATTAGCTTTATAGAATGCATTTGACTTTCATTTGATTCAAAAAGCTCTATTTGAATGATTTTGTCTTTCATTTAATTTAATTAGGTTTGTTTGAATGTGTTTGACTTTTATTGAATTCAATTTGGTTTGTTTGAATGTGTTTGACTTTCATTCGATTAAATTAGCTTTGATGAACGCATTTGATTTTCATTTGATTCAAAAAGCTTTGTTTGATTGTGTTTGACATTTATTTGATTCAATTAGGTTTTTTTTAAATGTGTTTGACGTTCATTGGATTCAATTAAATTTGTTTGAATGTGTTTGACTTTCATTCGATTCAATTTGCTTTGATAAATGCATTTGACTTTCATTTGATTAAAAAAGCTCTGTTTGAATGTGTTTGACTTTCATTTGATTCAATTAGCTTTATTGAATGTATTTGACTTTCATTTGATTCAAGAAGATGTGTTTGAATGTGTTTGACTTTCATTTGATTCAATTAGCTTTGCTTGAACGTGTTTGACTTTCATTTGGTTCAATTAGCTTTGTAGAATGCATTTGACTTTCATTTGATTAAATTAGCTTTGTTGAATACATTTGACTTTCATTTGATTCTGAAAGCTTTGTATGAATGTGTTTGACTTTCATTTGATTTAATTAGCTTAGTTTGAAAGTGTTTGACTTTTATTTGATTCAAAAAGCTTTGTTTGAATGTGTTTGACTTTCATTTGATTCAATTAGGTTTGTTTGAATGTATTTGACTTTCATTCGATTCGTTTAACTTTGTAGAACGCATTTGACTTTCATTTGATTTAATTAGCTTTATTGAACGCAATTGACTTTCATTTGATTCAGAAAGCTTTATTTGAATGTGTTTGACTTTCATTTGATTCAATTAGCTGTATAGAATTCATTTGACTTTCATTTGATTCAAAAAGCTCTGTTTGAATGTGTTTGACTTCCATTTGATTTAATTAAGTTTGTTTTAATGTGTTTGACTTTCATTCGATTAAATTAGGTTTGTTTGAAATGTGTTTGACTTTCATTTGATTCAATTAGGTTTGTTTGAATGTGTTTGACTTTCATTGGATTCAATTAGGTTTGTTAGAATGTGTTTGCCTCTCATTTGATTCAATTAGCTTTGTTGAATGCATTAGACTTTAATTTGATTCAAGAAGCTTTTTTTGAATGTGTTTGAATTTCATGTGATTCAATTACCTTTGTTTGAATGTGTTTGACTTTGATTTGATTCGTTTAGCTTTGTAGAATGCATTTGACTTTAATTTGATTGAAAAAGCTTTATTTGAATGTGTTTGACTTTCATTTGATTTAATTAACTTTGTTTGAATGTGTTTGACTTTTATTTGATTCAACAAGCTTTGCTTGAATGTGTTTGACTTTCTATTTATTTAATTAGCTTTGTTTGAATGTGTTTGAATTTCATTTGATTCAATTAGCTTTGTACAATGCATTTGACTTTCATTTGATTTAATTAGATTTATTAAATGTATTTGACTTTCATTTGATTCAGAAAGCTTTGTTTGAATGTGTTTGACTTTCATTTGATTTAATTAGCTATGTTTGAATGTGTTTGACTTTCATTTGATTCGTTTAGCTTTGTAGAATGCATTTGACTTTAATTTGATTGAAAAAGCTTTATTTGAATGTGTTTGACTTTCATTCGAATCAATTAGGTTTGATGAATGCATTTGACTTTCATTTTATTCAAAAAGCTCTGTTTGAATGTGTTTGACTTTCATTTGATTCAATTAGCTTTTCTTGAATGTGTTTGACTTTCATTTGATTCAATTAGCTTTGTAGAATGCACTTGACTTTCGTTTGATTCAGAAAGCTTTATTTGAATGTGTTTGACTTTCATTTGATTTAATTCACTTTGTTTGAATGTGTTTGACTTTAATTTGATTCAATAAGCTTTGTTTGAATGTGTTTGACTTTCTTTTTATTTAATTAGCTTTGTTTGAATGTGTTTGACTTTCATTTGATTCAATTAGCTTTGTACAATGCATTTGACTTTCATTTGATTTAATTAGATTTATTAAATGTATTTGACTTTCATTTGATTCAGAAAGCTTTGTTTGAATGTGTTTGACTTTCATTTGATTTAATTAGCTATGTTTGAATGTGTTTGACTTTCAATTGATTCGTTTAATTTTGTAGAATGCATTTGACTTTAATTTGATTGAAAAAGCTTTATTTGAATGTGTTTGACTTTCATTCGAATCAATTGGCTTTGATGAATGCATTTGACTTTCATTTTATTCAAAAAGCTCTGTTTGAATGTGTTTGACTTTCCTTTGATTCAATTAGCTTATATAGAATGTGTTTGACTTTCATTTGATTTAATTAGCTTTGTTTAATTGTGTTTGACTTTCATTTGATTCAGTTAGCTTTATTGAATGCATTTGACTTTCATTTGATTCAAGAAGATTTGTTTAAATGTGTTTGACTTTCATTTGATTCAATTAGCTTTTCTTGAATGTGTTTGACTTTCATTTGATTCAATTAGCTTTGAAGAATGCATTTGACTTTCATTTGATTAAATTAGCTTTGTTGAATGCATTTAACTTTCATTTGATTCAGAAAGCTTTGTTGGAATGTGTTTGACTTTCATTTGATTTAATTAGCTTTGTTTGAATGTGTTTGACTTTTATTTGATTCAAAAAGCTTTGTTTGAATGTGTTTGTATTTCATTTGATTCAATTAGCTTTCTTTGAATGTGTTTGACTTTCATTTGATTCGTTTAGCTTTGTAGAATGAATTTGACTTTTATTTGATTTAATTAGCTTTGTTAACGCTCTGTTTGAATGTGTTTGACTTTCATTTGATTCAATTAGGTTTGTTTGAATGTGTTTGTCTTTCATTGGATTCAATTAGGTTAGTTTGATTGTGTTGACTTTCATTTGATTCAATTAGCTTTATAGAATGCATTTGACTTTCATTTGATTCAAAAAGCTCTATTTGAATGATTTTGTCTTTCATTTAATTTAATTAGGTTTGTTTGAATGTGTTTGACTTTTATTGGATTCAATTTGGTTTGTTTGAATGTGTTTGACTTTCATTCGATTCAATTAGCTTTGATAAAGGCATTTGACTTTCATTTGATTAAAAAAGCTCTATTTGAATGTGTTTGACTTTTATTTGGTTCAATTAGCTTTATTGAATGTATTTGACTTTCATTTGATTCAAGAAGATGTGTTTGAATGTGTTTGACTTTCATTTGATACAATTAGCTTTGCTTGAACGTGTTTGACTTTCATTTGGTTCAATTAGCTTTGTAGAATGCATTTGACTTTCATTTGATTAAATTAGCTTTGTTTAATACATTTGACTTTCATTTGATTCAGAAAGCTTTGTATGAATGTGTTTGACTTTCATTTGATTTAATTAGCTTAGTTTGAAAGTGTTTGACTTTTATTTGATTCAAAAAGCTTTGTTTGAATGTGTTTGACTTTCATTTGATTCAATTAGGTTTGTTTGAATGTGTTTGACTTTCATTTGATTCGTTTAACTTTGTAGAACGCATTTGACTTTCATTTGATTTAATTAACTTTGTTGAACGCAATTGACTTTCATTTGATTCAGAAAGCTTTATTTGAATGTGTTTGACTTTCATTTGATTCAATTAGCTTTATAGAATGCATTTGACTTTCATTTGATTCAAAAAGCTCTGTTTGAATGTGTTTGACTTCCATTTGATTTAATTAAGTTTGTTTGAATGTGTTTGTGTTGTATATTTGGAGTGACACTCGAAACATACAAGGGTTAAACCAAGGATAGTTAAGGCTAAAGAACCAAAAGGTTTCTTAGATAAAGTCACACCACTAAGAAACGAATTGGATTCCTAAGATCACAAGCTAACTAGTAGCCTAAACTAGCTAACTAAGCAAAGGAACGAAATTCTAAGTCCAAGAATTTCAGGTTAGTTTCTAATCCAAGAAACGTGTATAAAGACAAAGTTGTTTGTTTTGAATCATCTGATTTTTTCATTCACATTTGCTTGCTATTTATAGTGAACAAGCATCTTAAGTACAAGCTAAGTTAAGTGGCCTTTAGCTCACTTGTTACACGTTCAAACTAAGTACAAATCAGTTTTTGTAGCCTAGATACATTAATAAAAGAAGCCTTGCTTAACTAGATACATCAAGAGCAAATAAAATCAGAAACAAGCAAGTGTAACCTCCCCTTGATTCACGCCCATATAGCAGCAGCTTGGAATCGTAACAGCTCCCCTTTTCACGCCCATTTTCAAACAGCAATTGATGTGTAACTCTTCCTTATTTCAAGCCTTGAATCAAGCTTGAATGGATGTGGACAAGGATGAACTTGGACGTCTCTTGAGTGTAGCTGTTGCTAGCTGAAGTAAACGGCCACTTGAAGGCTCAATTGAAAGCTTGTAACTCCTCATTGAAGCTGATTGTAACATCCAAGTTAGAGCCTTAAAATCCCTCCAAATCAGTTTCGGTTTTTAGGTCTTCTTCACAAGCTTAAACGGCTGCTCTTGTGATGCATCTTGATCTTGTACTTGTTGTGTGAATGTAACATTACATGTTCAGCTAAAAGAACTAAAGAACATAACTAATTTGCAAACTTAAAATAAGATTAAAGTTTACAACTTATTCAAAGCATAAAAGAAGTAAGACGAACTAATTAATAAGAACAACAAGAAATTCAAGTGGTTGAATATCTTGCTGCCCAATGATAGAATGCATAGCACCAACGCATGATGCTACATCTTGAACCAATGAAATGTCCATAACCAAGTTGTTAGGCTTGGCTACAACATTCCCCCCTTCTTGAAAAGAGTTTGCCCTCAAACTCGGCAACTTCTCAAACTCATCATAATAAGGTGACAAATCAGCCACATTAAAGGTGCTAGAAACACCATAATCTCCGGGCAACTCAACCTTGTAAGCATTATCATTCACCTTTTCAACAATGGCAAATGGACCATCACTACGAGGACTAACCTTGGACCGTCTTTTGGAAGGAAATCTTTCCTTTCGAAGATGAATCCAAACTAAGTCACCGGGCTGAAAATGGACCTCCTTTCGTTTCTTGTCATAGTATGCCTTAGTCTTTGCATTAGCTTGTTCAATTTTGGAACGAACTTGCTCATGCATAGACTTGATTTCGTTTGCACGCACCTCGGCATCTTTGCTGAACTTGCTTGGTGAGGGAATGGGAGTGAGGTCAATAGGAGTGCACGGATTGAATCCATACACCACTTCAAAAGGACTCAAACCTGTTGTCTTGCTAGGCACACGATTGTAAGCAAACTCCGCATGAGGAAGCATCTCTTCCCATTGCTTGGGACGTTTAGTAGCCAAAGAACGCAACAAGGATCCCAAAGTTCTATTAGTCACTTCGGTTTGGCCATCTGTTTGAGGATGACTTGAAGTGCTAAAGTTCAATTTCGTGCCCATCTTCCTCCATAATGTAAGCCAAAAATGACTTAGAAATTTTGGATCACGATCACTCACCATGGATTTAGGTACACCATGTAAACGAACAATCTCATTGAAAAACAAGTTAGCAACATGAGTAGCATCATAAGTTGTATGACAAGCAATAAAATGAGCCATTTTAGAAAATCGATCAACAACAACCATTATAGAATCTTTCTTTCGTTGGGTGATAGGAAGTCCCACAACGAAATCAAGACTAATATCCTCCCATGGTGCTTGCGGAATAGGTAAGGGCAAAAGATAGCCTTGAGGTAGGCTATGACTCTTGGCCTTTTGACATGTCACGCATCTCTTCACAATGAACTCCACATCACGGACCAATCTAGGCCAATGAAAGTATTCTTGGACAAGAAGGGTAGTCTTTTCTATGCCAAAGTGTCCCGCCATCCCTCCTTCATGAAACTCTTTGATAAGAGATTCTCTCAGGCTTGATCTTGGAATGCACAACCTGTTTCCTTTGAACAAATAGCCATCTAAAATGTAATAATCTTTGTAAGCATGATTAGAACATTTTAAAAACAAATCACCAAAGTCATGATCATTGTGGTAACTTGCTTTTACATCATCAACACTAATCACCCTTGCTTTGAACGAGTTCAAGAGTGTGTATCTTCTTGAAAGCGCATCAGCCCCTTTGTTCATGGCGCCTCTCCTATGCTTGATCACGAAATGAAAAGCTTGCAAATACTCCACCCATTTGGCATGGCGAGGTTGGAGTTTTTGTTGGCTTTGAAGATACTTGAGAGCTTCATGATCAGAATGAAGGATGAACTCCTTGGAAATGAGGTAATGTCTCCAATGGTCCAAAGCACGAACAAGAGCAAAGAACTCCTTATCATAGGTGCTATACTTCCGTTGTGCTTCATTGAGTTTTTCACTAAAGTAGGCAAGGGGACGCCCAACTTGTGACAAAACAGCACCAATACCAACTCCACTAGCATCGCACTCAACTTCAAAAACTTCATCAAAGTTAGGCAAAGCAAGAATAGGTGCACTAGTAAGTTGATGTTTTACCTCATCAAAGGCCCTTTGAGCCTTATCATTCCAAACTAACTTCTGATTTTTAGTTAGTTCCGTGATAGGTGCCATGAGAGTGCTAAAGTTCCGTACAAATCTTCTATAGAAAGAAGCAAGTCCATGAAAGCTTCGAACTTGTTGAACGGTTTGTGGCGTAGGCCACTCACGAATTGCAGCAACTTTCTTTTCATCAACTTCAATGCCTTGTGATGAAACCTTGAAGCCAAGAAAAATAACTTGGGAAGTGAAGAAATGACACTTCTCTAAGTTACCATACAACTTCTCACGTTCAAGGGCTTCAAAAACCTGTTGCAAATGCATAGAATGCTCTTCTTCCTCCCTACTATACACCAAAATGTCATCAAAATAAACTACAACAAATTTACCCATGAAAGGTTGCATAACCTGATTCATAAGGCGCATAAATGTAGATGGTGCATTAGACAAACCAAATGGCATCACAAGCCATTCATAGAGGCCCTCCTTTGTCTTGAAAGCGGTTTTCCATTCATCTCCTTCGAAAATTCGAATTTGATGATAGCCACTTCTCAAATCAATTTTAGAGAACACTTTAGAACCACACAATTCATCAAGCAAATCATTCAACCTTGGAATAGGAAACCGGTACTTGATAGTGATTTTATTGATTGACCTACTATCAACACACATTCTCCATTCTCCATTCTTCTTAGGCACAATCAAAGTAGGACAAGCACATGGACTAAGAGACTTACGAATAAGACCCTTGGATAGTAATTCTTCCACTTGCCGCTTAATCTCTTCGGTTTCTTTTGGGGTGGTTCTATAGGCTGGTTTGTTTGGGAGCATTGATCCGGGAACAAGATCAATTTTGTGTTGTATGTCACGTTTTGGGGGTAAGCCATGGGGAATGTCTTCGGGGAAAACATGGGAAAAGGTTTTGAGAAGAGGGGTGAGGAGAGGATGCGGCTTTTCTTGTGAAGGTTTGGAAGGAGTATCAAGTTGGCTTAAAATGAATTGTTTGTGAGTTTTATACTCATGCAATTCTGATTTTATGAGAGTGGTAAGGGAAGTAGGGGGTGTGGAAATGGGGTGTCCGTTTTTGAAGTTTAGGGGGGTAAGAAGTATTTTTCGTCCATCCTTGGTGAAGGAATATGTATTTTTATACCCATCATGCATCACACGTCTATCAAACAACCAAGGTCTACCAAGTAAAATATGACATGCATCCATAGGTATAACATCACACCACAATTCTTCCTCATAAGTTTTACCAATGCTAAATGATAACAAGACTTGTTGTGTTACTTGAATTCCTTTACCATGGTTTAGCCATTGAATCACATAAGGCTTAGGGTGAGGGACGGTTTTAAGTTTCAGTTTGTCTATCATTACTTGTGAAGCTACATTGGTGCAACTACCTCCATCAATAATCAAGGTACATACCTTTCCACCAATGGTACAACGAGTGTGAAAGATTGCCTCACGTTGCAAACTTCCTTCTTGGCCAATCATATTGCTTAGTGTGCGTCGAACCACCAAGCATTCTCCTTCGTCTGGTCCAAGACACGCATACTCATCATTCTCCTCGAGGTTGCTGTCCACTTCATGCTCTAATTCGTCCTCCTCTTCATGCTCAATCAAAGTGACAATCCTTTTATTTGGACAATCACTAGCCAAATGTCCAAGGCCTTGACACCGAAAACATCTTCTTGGAGCTGGTTTTGGGTTGGAATTTTGGGTGTTTTGTGAAGGTGGTTTAGGAGTAGGCTGGTTGGACGTGGGTTTGAATGGAGAGAAATTGGATATTTGCTTCTTTTGGGGAAATGAGGTTTGAGATGCAAAACGTGATGATTCACTTTTGCCTCTTGCTTTTTGTTGTTGCTCAATCTTATGTGCTAAGATAATGAGCTCTTCAAGGGTAGAGTAAGGATGTAGTTCGGCCACATTGGCTATCTTAGGGTCAAGTCCTCCCAAGAAGCGCACCAATGTTTGAGGTTCGTCTTCCTCCACTCCACATTTCATAACAAACCCTTCAAACTCTCTAGCATATTCTTCTACTGATTTCGTACCTTGTTTGAGGTTGTGGAACTTGGAAAAGTTTTCTTGCACATAGTATGTGGGAAGAAACTTCTGTTTAAGCAACTTTTTCATTTTGATCCACGATCTTACTTTCTCCTTGTCTTGCCTTTCCCTCTTGGCACACACGCTAGCCCACCAAGTTGAGGCATATTTTCTTAGCTTCAAGGCTACAATTTTCACCTTCTTTTCTTCCGGTGTTTGCTTGTAGTCAAACACTCTTTCCACCGTTCTAAGCCATTCTACAAACTCATCAGCATCGAGTTTGCCATCATACTCCGGAATGTCAGCCTTGATGTCATTGTTAGGCCGTGACCTTTCTCTTTCATGATAAGGCCTATCATTGTGATTGAAATTAGATTCACTCACTTCTTCATCACTATGATTGGGTACTCCTTCTTTTTGTTGTCGCAATTTGATAGAAAGGTCTCTTAGCTGACCTTGCAAGTATTGCATTCGTTGCTCCATATCTTCTTTCTCTTGTGCAACCTTATTGACATATTCTTGCCAATTAGGGGGTGGAATGTCGGACATGGTTTGTGTTTGGGTATGTGTTTGGGGTATGTGTTTGGGTATTGTTTGCTAGATCCCCCTCCTTCTAGCGCCAAATGTTGTATATTTGGAGTGACACTCGAAACATACAAGGGTTAAACCAAGGATAGTTAAGGCTAAAGAACCAAAAGGTTTCTTAGATAAAGTCACACCACTAAGAAACGAATTGGATTCCTAAGATCACAAGCTAACTAGTAGCCTAAACTAGCTAACTAAGCAAAGGAACGAAATTCTAAGTCCAAGAATTTCAGGTTAGTTTCTAATCCAAGAAACGTGTATAAAGACAAAGTTGTTTGTTTTGAATCATCTGATTTTTTCATTCACATTTGCTTGCTATTTATAGTGAACAAGCATCTTAAGTACAAGCTAAGTTAAGTGGCCTTTAGCTCACTTGTTACACGTTCAAACTAAGTACAAATCAGTTTTTGTAGCCTAGATACATTAATAAAAGAAGCCTTGCTTAACTAGATACATCAAGAGCAAATAAAATCAGAAACAAGCAAGTGTAACCTCCCCTTGATTCACGCCCATATAGCAGCAGCTTGGAATCGTAACAGCTCCCCTTTTCACGCCCATTTTCAAACAGCAATTGATGTGTAACTCTTCCTTATTTCAAGCCTTGAATCAAGCTTGAATGGATGTGGACAAGGATGAACTTGGACGTCTCTTGAGTGTAGCTGTTGCTAGCTGAAGTAAACGGCCACTTGAAGGCTCAATTGAAAGCTTGTAACTCCTCATTGAAGCTGATTGTAACATCCAAGTTAGAGCCTTAAAATCCCTCCAAATCAGTTTCGGTTTTTAGGTCTTCTTCACAAGCTTAAACGGCTGCTCTTGTGATGCATCTTGATCTTGTACTTGTTGTGTGAATGTAACATTACATGTTCAGCTAAAAGAACTAAAGAACATAACTAATTTGCAAACTTAAAATAAGATTAAAGTTTACAACTTATTCAAAGCATAAAAGAAGTAAGACGAACTAATTAATAAGAACAACAAGAAATTCAAGTGGTTGAATATCTTGCTGCCCAATGATAGAATGCATAGCACCAACGCATGATGCTACATCTTGAACCAATGAAATGTCCATAACCAAGTTGTTAGGCTTGGCTACAACAGTTTGACTTTCATTCGATTAAATTAGGTTTGTTTGAAATGTGTTTGAATTTCATTTGATTCAATTAGCTTTCTTTGAATGTGTTTGACTTTCATTTGATTCGTTTAGCTTTGTAGAATGCATTTGACTTTCATTTGATTTAATTAGCTTTGTTAACGCTCTGTTTGAATGTGTTTGACTTTCATTTGATTCAATTAGGTTTGTTTGAATGTGTTTGTCTTTCATTGGATTCAATTAGGTTAGTTTGAATGTGTTGACTTTCATTTGATTCAATTAGCTTTATAGAATGCATTTGACTTTCATTTGATTCAAAAAGCTCTATTTGAATGATTTTGTCTTTCATTTAATTTAATTAGGTTTGTTTGAATGTGTTTTACTTTTATTGGATTCAATTTGGTTTGTTTGAATGTGTTTGACTTTCATTCGATTCAATTAGCTTTAATTAACGCATTTGATTTTCATTTGATTCAAAAAGCTTTGTTTGATTGTGTTTGACATTCATTTGATTCAATTAGGTTTTTTTAAATGTGTTTGACGTTCATTGGATTCAATTAGCTTTGATAAATGCATTTGAGTTTCATTTGATTAAAAAAGCTCTGTTTGAATGTTTTTGACTTTTATTTGATTCAATTAGCTTTATTGAATGTATTTGACTTTCATTTGATTCAAGAAGATGTGTTTGAATGTGTTTGACTTTCATTTGATTCAATTAGCTTTGCTTGAACGTGTTTGACTTTCATTTGGTTCAATTAGCTTTGTAGAATGCATTTGACTTTCATTTGATTAAATTAGCTTTGTTGAATACATTTGACTTTCATTTGATTCATAAAGCTTTGTATGAATGTGTTTGACTTTCATTTGATTTAATTAGCTTAGTTTGAAAGTGTTTCACTTTTATTTGATTCAAAAAGCTTTGTTTGAATGTGTTTGACTTTCATTTGATTCAATTAGGTTTGTTTGAATGTGTTTGACTTTCATTTGATTCATTTAACTTTGTAGAACGCATTTGACTTTCATTTGATTTAATTAGCTTTGTTGAACGGAATTGACTTTCATTTGATTCAGAAAGCTTTATTTGAATGTGTTTGACTTTCATTTGATTCAATTAGCTTTATAGAATGCATTTGACTTTCATTTGATTCAAAAAGCTCTGTTTGAATGTGTTTGACTTCCATTTGATTTAATTTAGTTTGTTTGAATGTGTTTGACTTTCATTCGATTAAATTAGGTTTGTTTGAAATGTGTTTGACTTTCATTTGATTCAATTAGGTTTGTTTGAATGTGTTTGACTTTCATTGGATTCAATTAGGTTTGTTAGAATGTGTTTGCCTCTCATTTTATTCAATTAGCTTTGTTGAATGCATTAGACTTTAATTTGATTCAAGAAGCTTTTTTTGAATGTGTTTGAATTTCATTTGATTCAATTAGCTTTTTACAATGCATTTGACTTTCATTTGATTTAATTAGCTTTGTTAAATGTACTTGACTTTCGTTTGATTCCGAAAGCTTTGTTTGAATGTGTTTGACTTTCATTTGATTTAATTAACTTTGTTTGAATGTGTTTGACTTTTATTTGATTCAACAAGCTTTGTTTGAATGTGTTTGACTTTCTTTTTATTTAATTAGCTTTGTTTGAATGTGTTTGACTTTCATTTGATTCGATTAGCTTTGAACAATGCATTTGACTTTCATTTGATTTAATTAGATTTATTAAATGTATTTGACTTTCATTTGATTCAGAAAGCTTTGTTTGAATGTGTTTGACTTTCATTTGATTTAATTAGCTTTGTTTGAATGTGTTTGACTTTCATTTGATTCGTTTAGCTTTGTAGAATGCATTTGACTTTAATTTGATTGAAAAAGCTTTATTTGAATGTGTTTGACTTTCATTCGAATAAATTAGCTTTGATGAATGCATTTGACTTTCATTTTATTCAAAAAGCTCTGTTTGAATGTGTTTGAATTTCCTTTGATTCAATTAGCTTATATAGAATGTGTTTGACTTTCATTTGATTTAATTAGCTTTGTTTAATTGTGTTTGACTTTCAATTGATTCAGTTAGCTTTATTGAATGCATTTGACTTTCATTTGATTCAAGAAGATTTGTTTGAATGTGTTTGACTTTCATTTGATTCAATTAGCTTTTCTTGAATGTGTTTGACTTTCATTTGATTCAATTAGCTTTGTAGAATGCATTTGACTTTCATTTGATTAAATTAGCTTTGTTAAATGCATTTGACTTTCATTTGATTCAGAAAGCTTTGTTGGAATGTGTTTGACTTTCATTTGATTTAATTAGCTTTGTTTGAATGTGTTTGACTTTTATTTGATTCAAAAAGCTTTGTTTGAATGTGTTTGAATTTCATTTGATTCAATTAGCTTTCTTTGAATGTGTTTGACTTTCATTTGATTCGTTTAGCTTTGTAGAATGCATTTGACTTTCATTTGATTTAATTAGCTTTGTTAACGCTCTGTTTGAATGTGTTTGACTTTCATTTGATTCAATTAGGTTTGTTTGAATGTGTTTGTCTTTCATTGGATTTAATTAGGTTAGTTTGAATGTGTTGACTTTCATTTGATTCAATTAGCTTTATAGAATGCATTTGACTTTCATTTGATTCAAAAAGCTCTATTTGAATGATTTTGTCTTTCATTTAATTTAATTAGGTTTGTTTGAATGTGTTTTACTTTTATTGGATTCAATTTGGTTTGTTTGAATGTGTTTGACTTTCATTCGATTCAATTAGCTTTAATTAACGCATTTGATTTTCATTTGATTCAAAAAGCTTTGTTTGATTGTGTTTGACATTCATTTGATTCAATTAGGTTTTTTTTAAATGTGTTTGCCTCTCATTTTATTCAATTAGCTTTGTTGAATGCATTAGACTTTAATTTGATTCAAGAAGCTTTTTTTGAATGTGTTTGAATTTCATTTGATTCAATTAGCTTTTTACAATGCATTTGACTTTCATTTGATTTAATTAGCTTTGTTAAATGTACTTGACTTTCGTTTGATTTAGAAAGCTTTGTTTGAATGTGTTTGACTTTCATTTGATTTAATTAACTTTGTTTGAATGTGTTTGACTTTTATTTGATTCAACAAGCTTTGTTTGAATGTGTTTGACTTTCTTTTTATTTAATTAGCTTTGTTTGAATGTCTTTGACTTTCATTTGATTCAATTAGCTTTGTACAATGCATTTGACTTTCATTTGATTTAATTAGATTTATTAAATGTATTTGACTTTCATTTGATTCAGAAAGCTTTGTTTGAATGTGTTTGACTTTCATTTGATTTAATTAGCTTTGTTTGAATGTGTTTGACTTTCATTTGATTCGTTTAGCTTTGTAGAATGCATTTGACTTTAATTTGATTGAAAAAGCTTTATTTGAATGTGTTTGACTTTCATTCGAATCAATTAGCATTGATAAATGCATTTGACTTTCATTTTATTCAAAAAGCTATGTTTGAATGTGTTTGACTTTCCTTTGATTCAATTAGCTTAAATAGAATGTGTTTGACTTTCATTTGATTTAATTAGCTTTGTTTAATTGTGTTTGACTTTCATTTGATTCAGTTAGCTTTATTGAATGCATTTGACTTTCATTTGATTCAAGAAGATTTGTTTGAATGTGTTTGACTTTCATTTGATTCAATTAGCTTTTCTTGAATGTGTTTGACTTTCAATTGATTCAATTAGCTTTGTAGAATGCATTTGACTTTCATTTGATTAAATTAGCTTTGTTGAATGCATTTGACTTTCATTTGATTCAGAAAGCTTTGTTGGAATGTGTTTGACTTTCATTTGATTTAATTAGCTTTGTTTGAATGTGTTTGACTTTTATTTGATTCAAAAAGCTTTGTTTGAATGTGTTTGACTTTCATTTGATTCGTTTAGCTTTGTAGAATGCATTTGACTTTCATTTGATTTAATTAGCTTTGTTAACGCTCTGTTTGAATGTGTTTGACTTTCATTTGATTCAATTAGGTTTGTTTGAATGTGTTTGTCTTTCATTGGATTTAATTAGGTTAGTTTGAATGTGTTGACTTTCATTTGATTCAATTAGCTTTATAGAATGCATTTGACTTTCATTTGATTCAAAAAGCTCTATTTGAATGTGTTTGACTTTCATTTGATTCAATTAGGTTTGTTTGAATGTGTTTGTCTTTCATTGGATTCAATTAGGTTAGTTTGATTGTGTTGACTTTCATTTGATTCAATTAGCTTTATAGAATGCATTTGACTTTCATTTGATTCAAAAAGCTCTATTTGAATGATTTTGTCTTTCATTTAATTTAATTAGGTTTGTTTGAATGTGTTTGACTTTTATTGGATTCAATTTGGTTTGTTTGAATGTGTTTGACTTTCATTCGATTCAATTAGCTTTGATAAATGCATTTGACTTTCATTTGGTTAAAAAAGCTCTGTTTGAATGTGTTTGACTTACATTTGATTCAATTAGCTTTATTGAATGTATTTGACTTTCATTTGATTCAATTAGGTTTGTTTGAATGTGTTTGACTTTCATTTGATTCGTTTAACTTTGTAGAACGCATTTCACTTTCATTTGATTTAATTAGCTTTGTTGAACGCAATTGACTTTCATTTGATTCAGAAAGCTTTATTTGAATGTGTTTGACTTTCATTTGATTCAATTAGCTTTATAGAATGCATTTGACTTTCATTTGATTCAAAAAGCTCTGTTTGAATGTGTTTGACTTCCATTTGATGTAATTAAGTTTGTTTGAATGTGTTTGACTTTCATTCGATTAAATTAGGTTTGTTTGAAATGTGTTTGACTTTCATTTGATTCAATTAGGTTTGTTTGAATGTGTTTGACTTTCATTGGATTCAATTTGGTTTGTTAGAATGTGTTTGCCTCTCATTTGATTCAATTAGCTTTGTTGAATGCATTAGACTTTAATTTGATTCAAGAAGCTTTTTTTGAATGTGTTTGAATTTCATTTGATTCAATTAGCTTTTTACAATGCATTTGACTTTCATTTGATTTAATTAGCTTTGTTAAATGTACTTGACTTTCGTTTGATTTAGAAAGCTTTGTTTGAATGTGTTTGACTTTCATTTGATTTAATTAACTTTGTTTGAATGTGTTTGACTTTTATTTGATTCAACAAGCTTTGTTTGAATGTGTTTGACTTTCTTTTTATTTAATTAGCTTTGTTTGAATGTCTTTGACTTTCATTTGATTCAATTAGCTTTGTACAATGCATTTGACTTTCATTTGATTTAATTAGATTTATTAAATGTATTTGACTTTCATTTGATTCAGAAAGCTTTGTTTGAATGTGTTTGACTTTCATTTGATTTAATTAGCTTTGTTTGAATGTGTTTGACTTTCATTTGATTCGTTTAGCTTTGTAGAATGCATTTGACTTTAATTTGATTGAAAAAGCTTTATTTGAATGTGTTTGACTTTCATTCGAATCAATTAGCATTGATAAATGCATTTGACTTTCATTTTATTCAAAAAGCTATGTTTGAATGTGTTTGACTTTCCTTTGATTCAATTAGCTTAAATAGAATGTGTTTGACTTTCATTTGATTTAATTAGCTTTGTTTAATTGTGTTTGACTTTCATTTGATTCAGTTAGCTTTATTGAATGCATTTGACTTTCATTTGATTCAAGAAGATTTGTTTGAATGTGTTTGACTTTCATTTGATTCAATTAGCTTTTCTTGAATGTGTTTGACTTTCAATTGATTCAATTAGCTTTGTAGAATGCATTTGACTTTCATTTGATTAAATTAGCTTTGTTGAATGCATTTGACTTTCATTTGATTCAGAAAGCTTTGTTGGAATGTGTTTGACTTTCATTTGATTTAATTAGCTTTGTTTGAATGTGTTTGACTTTTATTTGATTCAAAAAGCTTTGTTTGAATGTGTTTGACTTTCATTTGATTCGTTTAGCTTTGTAGAATGCATTTGACTTTCATTTGATTTAATTAGCTTTGTTAACGCTCTGTTTGAATGTGTTTGACTTTCATTTGATTCAATTAGGTTTGTTTGAATGTGTTTGTCTTTCATTGGATTTAATTAGGTTAGTTTGAATGTGTTGACTTTCATTTGATTCAATTAGCTTTATAGAATGCATTTGACTTTCATTTGATTCAAAAAGCTCTATTTGAATGATTTTGTCTTTCATTTAATTTGATTAGGTTTGTTTGAATGTGTTTGACTTTTATTGGATTCAATTTGTTTTGTTTGAATGTGTTTGACTTTCATTCGATTCAATTAGCTTTGATGAACGCATTTGATTTTTATTTGATTCAAAAAGCTTTGTTTGATTGTGTTTGACATTCATTTGATTCAATTAGGTTTTTTTAAATGTGTTTGACGTTCATTGGATTCAATTTGGTTTGTTTGAATGTGTTTGACTTTCATTCGATTCAATTAGCTTTGATAAATGCATTTGACTTTCATTTGATTAAAAAAGCTCTGTTTGAATGTGTTTGACTTTTATTTGATTTAATTAGCTTTATTGAATGTATTTGACTTTCATTTGATTCAAGAAGATGTGTTTGAATGTGTTTGACTTTCATTTGATTCAATTAGCTTTGCTTGAACGTGTTTGACTTTCATTTGGTTCAATTAGCTTTGTAGAATGCATTTGACTTTCATTTGATTAAATTAGCTTTGTTGAATACATTTGACTTTCATTTGATTCAGAAAGCTTTGTATGAATGTGTTTGACTTTCATTTGATTTAATTAGCTTAGTTTGAAAGTGTTTGACTTTTATTTGATTCAAAAAGCTTTGTTTGAATGTGTTTGACTTTCATTTGATTCAATTAGGTTTTTTTAAATGTGTTTGACGTTCATTGGATTCAATTAGGTTTGTTTGAATGTGTTTGACTTTCATTCGATTCAATTAGCTTTGATAAATGCATTTGACTTTCATTTGGTTAAAAAAGCTCTGTTTGAATGTGTTTGACTTTCATTTGATTCAATTAGCTTTATTGAATGTATTTGACTTTCATTTGATTCAATTAGGTTTGTTTGAATGTGTTTGACTTTCATTTGATTCGTTTAACTTTGTAGAACGCATTTCACTTTCATTTGATTTAATTAGCTTTGTTGAACGCAATTGACTTTCATTTGATTCAGAAAGCTTTATTTGAATGTGTTTGACTTTCATTTGATTCAATTAGCTTTATAGAATGCATTTGACTTTCATTTGATTCAAAAAGCTCTGTTTGAATGTGTTTGACTTCCATTTGATTTAATTAAGTTTGTTTGAATGTGTTTGACTTTCATTCGATTAAATTAGGTTTGTTTGAAATGTGTTTGACTTTCATTTGATTCAATTAGGTTTGTTTGAATGTGTTTGACTTTCATTGGATTCAATTAGGTTTGTTAGAATGTGTTTGCCTCTCATTTGATTCAATTAGCTTTGTTGAATGCATTAGACTTTAATTTGATTCAAGAAGCTTTTTTTGAATGTGTTTGAATTTCATTTGATTCAATTAGCTTTTTACAATGCATTTGACTTTCATTTGATTTAATTAGCTTTGTTAAATGTACTTGACTTTCGTTTGATTCAGAAAGCTTTGTTTGAATGTGTTTGACTTTCATTTGATTTAATTAACTTTGTTTGAATGTGTTTGACTTTTATTTGATTCAACAAGCTTTGTTTAAATGTGTTTGACTTTCTTTTTATTTAATTAGCTTTGTTTGAATGTGTTTGACTTTCATTTGATTCAATTAGCTTTGTACAATGCATTTGACTTTAATTTGATTTAATTAGATTTATTAAATGTATTTGACTTTCATTTGATTCAGAAAGCTTTGTTTGAATGTGTTTGACTTTCATTTGATTTAATTAGCTTTGTTTGAATGTGTTTGACTTTCATTTGATTCGTTTAGCTTTGTAGAATGCATTTGACTTTAATTTGATTGAAAAAGCTTTATTTGAATGTGTTTGACTTTCATTCGAATCAATTAGCATTGATAAATGCATTTGACTTTCATTTTATTCAAAAAGCTCTGTTTGAATGTGTTTGACTTTCCTTTGATTCAATTAGCTTATATAGAATGTGTTTGACTTTCATTTGATTTAATTAGCTTTGTTTAATTGTGTTTGACTTTCATTTGATTCAGTTAGCTTTATTGAATGCATTTGACTTTCATTTGATTCAAGAAGATTTGTTTGAATGTGTTTGACTTTCATTTGATTCAATTAGCTTTTCTTGAATGTGTTTGACTTTCATTTGATTCAATTAGCTTTGTAGAATGCATTTGACTTTCATTTGATTAAATTAGCTTTGTTGAATGCATTTGACTTTCATTTGATTCAGAAAGCTTTGTTGGAATGTGTTTGACTTTCATTTGATTTAATTAGCTTTGTTTGAATGTGTTTGACTTTTATTTGATTCAAAAAGCTTTGTTTGAATGTGTTTGACTTTCATTTGATTCGTTTAGCTTTGTAGAATGCATTTGACTTTCATTTGATTTAATTAGCTTTGTTAACGCTCTGTTTGAATGTGTTTGACTTTCATTTGATTCAATTAGGTTTGTTTGAATGTGTTTGTCTTTCATTGGATTTAATTAGGTTAGTTTGAATGTGTTGACTTTCATTTGATTCAATTAGCTTTATAGAATGCATTTGACTTTCATTTGATTCAAAAAGCTCTATTTGAATGATTTTGTCTTTCATTTAATTTGATTAGGTTTGTTTGAATGTGTTTGACTTTTATTGGATTCAATTTGTTTTGTTTGAATGTGTTTGACTTTCATTCGATTCAATTAGCTTTGATGAACGCATTTGATTTTTATTTGATTCAAAAAGCTTTGTTTGATTGTGTTTGACATTCATTTGATTCAATTAGGTTTTTTTAAATGTGTTTGACGTTCATTGGATTCAATTTGGTTTGTTTGAATGTGTTTGACTTTCATTCGATTCAATTAGCTTTGATAAATGCATTTGACTTTCATTTGATTAAAAAAGCTCTGTTTGAATGTGTTTGACTTTTATTTGATTTAATTAGCTTTATTGAATGTATTTGACTTTCATTTGATTCAAGAAGATGTGTTTGAATGTGTTTGACTTTCATTTGATTCAATTAGCTTTGCTTGAACGTGTTTGACTTTCATTTGGTTCAATTAGCTTTGTAGAATGCATTTGACTTTCATTTGATTAAATTAGCTTTGTTGAATACATTTGACTTTCATTTGATTCAGAAAGCTTTGTATGAATGTGTTTGACTTTCATTTGATTTAATTAGCTTAGTTTGAAAGTGTTTGACTTTTATTTGATTCAAAAAGCTTTGTTTGAATGTGTTTGACTTTCATTTGATTCAATTAGGTTTGTTTGAATGTGTTTGACTTTCATTTGATTCGTTTAACTTTGTAGAACGCATTTGACTTTCATTTGATTTAATTAGCTTTGTTGAACGCAATTGACTTTCATTTGATTCAGAAAGCTTTATTTGAATGTGTTTGACTTTCATTTGATTCAATTAGCTTTATAGAATGCATTTGACTTTCATTTGATTCAAAAAGCTCTATTTGAATGTGTTTGACTTCCATTTGATTTAATTAAGTTTGTTTGAATGTGTTTGACTTTCATTCGATAAAATTAGGTTTGTTTGAAATGTGTTTGACTTTCATTTGATTCAATTAGGTTTGTTTGAATGTGTTTGACTTTCATTGGATTCAATTAGGTTTGTTAGAATGTGTTTGCCTCTCATTCTACTCAATTAGCTTTGTTGAATGCATTAGACTTTAATTTGATTCAAGAAGCTTTTTTTGAATGTGTTTGAATTTCATTTGATTCAATTAGCTTTTTACAATGCATTTGACTTTCATTTGATTTAATTAGCTTTGTTAAATGTACTTGACTTTCGTTTGATTCCGAAAGCTTTGTTTGAATGTGTTTGACTTTCATTTGTTTTAATTAACTTTGTTTGAATGTGTTTGACTTTTATTTGATTCAACAAGCTTTGTTTGAATGTGTTTGACTTTCTTTTTATTTAATTAGCTTTGTTTGAATGTGTTTGACTTTCATTTGATTCAATTAGCTTTGTACAATGCATTTGACTTTCATTTGATTTAATTAGATTTATTAAATGTATTTGACTTTCATTTGATTCAGAAAGCTTTGTTTGAATGTGTTTGACTTTCATTTGATTTAATTAGCTTTGTTTGAATGTGTTTGACTTTCATTTGATTCGTATAGCTTTGTAGAATGCATTTGACTTTAATTTGATTGAAAAAGCTTTATTTGAATGTGTTTGACTTTCATTCGAATCAATTAGCATTGATAAATGCATTTGACTTTCATTTTATTCAAAAAGCTCTGTTTGAATGTGTTTGACTTTCCTTTGATTCAATTAGCTTATATAGAATGTGTTTGACTTTCATTTGATTTAATTAGCTTTGTTTAATTGTGTTTGACTTTCATTTGATTCAGTTAGCTTTATTGAATGCATTTGACTTTCATTTAATTCAAGAAGATTTGTTTTAATGTGTTTGACTTTCATTTGATTCAATTAGCTTTTCTTGAATGTGTTTGACTTTCATTTGATTCAATTAGCTTTGTAGAATGCATTTGACTTTCATTTGATTAAATTAGCTTTGTTGAATGCATTTGACTTTCATTTGATTCAGAAAGCTTTGTTGGAATGTGTTTGACTTTCATTTGATTTAATTAGCTTTGTTTGAATGTGTTTGACTTTTATTTGATTCAAAAAGCTTTGTTTGAATGTGTTTGACTTTCATTTAATTCGTTTAGCTTTGTAGAATGCATTTGACTTTCATTTGATTTAATTAGCTTTGTTAACGCTCTGTTTGAATGTGTTTGACTTTCATTTGATTCAATTAGGTTTGTTTGAATATGTTTGTCTTTCATTGGATTCAATTAGGTTAGTTTGAATGTGTTGACTTTCATTTGATTCAATTAGCTTTATAGAATGCATTTGACTTTCATTTGATTCAAAAAGCTCTATTTGAATGATTTTGTCTTTCATTTAATTTGATTAGGTTTGTTTGAATGTGTTTGACTTTTATTATATTCAATTTGGTTTGTTTGAATGTGTTTGACTTTCATTCGATTCATTTAGCTTTGATGAACGCATTTGATTTTCATTTGATTCAAAAAGCTTTGTTTGATTATGTTTGACATTCATTTGATTCAATTAGGTTTTTTTAAATGTGTTTGACGTTCATTGGATTCAATTAGGTTTGTTTGAATGTGTTTGACTTTCATTCGATTCAATTAGCTTTGATAAATGCATTTGAGTTTCATTTGATTAAAAAAGCTCTGTTTGAATGTGTTTGACTTTCATTTGATTCAATTAGCTTTATTGAATGTATTTGACTTTCATTTGATTCAAGAAGATGTGTTTGAATGTGTTTGACTTTCATTTGATTCAATTAGCTTTGCTTGAACGTGTTTGACTTTGATTTGGTTCAATTAGCTTTGTAGAATACATTTGACTTTCATTTGATTAAATTAGCTTTGTTGAATACATTTGACTTTCATTTGATTCAGAAAGCTTTGTATGAATGTGTTTGACTTTCATTTGATTTAATTAGCTTAGTTTGAAAGTGTTTCACTTTTATTTGATTCAAAAAGCTTTGTTTGAATGTGTTTGACTTTCATTTGATTCAATTAGGTTTGTTTGAATGTGTTTGACTTTCATTTGATTCATTTAACTTTGTAGAACGCATTTGACTTTCATTTGATTTAATTAGCTTTGTTGAACGCAATTGACTTTCATTTGATTCAGAAAGCTTTATTTGAATGTGTTTGACTTTCATTTGATTCAATTAGCTTTATAGAATGCATTTGACTTTCATTTGATTCAAAAAGCTCTGTTTGAATGTGTTTGACTTCCATTTTATTTAATTAAGTTTGTTTGAATGTGTTTGACTTTCATTCGATAAAATTAGGTTTGTTTGAAATGTGTTTGACTTTCATTTGATTCAATTAGGTTTGTTTGAATGTGTTTGACTTTCATTGGATTCAATTAGGTTTGTTAGAATGTGTTTGCCTCTTATTCTACTCAATTAGCTTTGTTGAATGCATTAGACTTTAATTTGATTCAAGAAGCTTTTTTTGAATGTGTTTGAATTTCATTTGATTCAATTAGCTTTTTACAATGCATTTGACTTTCATTTGATTTAATTAGCTTTGTTAAATGTACTTGACTTTCGTTTGATTCCGAAAGCTTTGTTTGAATGTGTTTGACTTTCATTTGTTTTAATTAACTTTGTTTGAATGTGTTTTGACTTTTATTTGATTCAACAAGCTTTGTTTGAATGTGTTTGACTTTCTTTTTATTTAATTAGCTTTGTTTGAATGTGTTTGACTTTCATTTGATTCAATTAGCTTTGTACAATGCATTTGACTTTCATTTGATTTAATTAGATTTATTAAATGTATTTGACTTTAATTTGATTCAGAAAGCTTTGTTTGAATGTGTTTGACTTTCATTTGATTTAATTAGCTTTGTTTGAATGTGTTTGACTTTCATTTGATTCGTATAGCTTTATAGAATGCATTTGACTTTAATTTGATTGAAAAAGCTTTATTTGAATGTGTTTGACTTTCATTCGAATCAATTAGCATTGATAAATGCATTTGACTTTCATTTTATTCAAAAAGCTCTGTTTGAATGTGTTTGACTTTCCTTTGATTCAATTAGCTTATATAGAATGTGTTTGACTTTCATTTGATTTAATTAGCTTTGTTTAATTGTGTTTGACTTTCATTTGATTCAGTTAGCTTTATTGAATGCATTTGACTTTCATTTAATTCAAGAAGATTTGTTTAATGTGTTTGACTTTCATTTGATTCAATTAGCTTTTCTTGAATGTGTTTGACTTTCATTTGATTCAATTAGCTTTGTAGAATGCATTTGACTTTCATTTGATTAAATTAGCTTTGTTGAATGCATTTGACTTTCATTTGATTCAGAAAGCTTTGTTGGAATGTGTTTGACTTTCATTTGATTTAATTAGCTTTGTTTGAATGTGTTTGACTTTTATTTGATTCAAAAAGCTTTGTTTGAATGTGTTTGACTTTCATTTAATTCGTTTAGCTTTGTAGAATGCATTTGACTTTCATTTGATTTAATTAGCTTTGTTAACGCTCTGTTTGAATGTGTTTGACTTTCATTTGATTCAATTAGGTTTGTTTGAATATGTTTGTCTTTCATTGGATTCAATTAGGTTAGTTTGAATGTGTTGACTTTCATTTGATTCAATTAGCTTTATAGAATGCATTTGACTTTCATTTGATTCAAAAAGCTCTATTTGAATGATTTTGTCTTTCATTTAATTTGATTAGGTTTGTTTGAATGTGTTTGACTTTTATTGGATTCAATTTGGTTTGTTTGAATGTGTTTGACTTTCATTCGATTCAATTAGCTTTGATGAACGCATTTGATTTTCATTTGATTCAAAAAGCTTTGTTTGATTGTGTTTGACATTCATTTGATTCAATTAGGTTTTTTTAAATGTGTTTGACGTTCATTGGATTCAATTAGGTTTGTTTGAATGTGTTTGACTTTCATTCGATTCAATTAGCTTTGATAAATGCATTTGACTTTCATTTGATTAAAAAAGCTCTGTTTGAATGTGTTTGACTTTCATTTGATTCAATTAGCTTTATTGAATGTATTTGACTTTCATTTGATTCAAGAAGATGTGTTTGAATGTGTTTGACTTTCATTTGATTCAATTAGCTTTGTTGAACGTGTTTGACTTTCATTTGGTTCAATTAGCTTTGTAGAATGCATTTGACTTTCATTTGATTAAATTAGCTTTGTTGAATACATTTGACTTTCATTTGATTCAGAAAGCTTTGTATGAATGTGTTTGACTTTCATTTGATTTAATTAGCTTAGTTTGAAAGTGTTTCACTTTTATTTGATTCAAAAAGCTTTGTTTGAATGTGTTTGACTTTCATTTGATTCAATTAGGTTTGTTTGAATGTGTTTGACTTTCATTTGATTCATTTAACTTTGTAGAACGCATTTGACTTTCATTTGATTTAATTAGCTTTGTTGAACGCAATTGACTTTCATTTGATTCAGAAAGCTTTATTTGAATGTGTTTGACTTTCATTTGATTCAATTAGCTTTATAGAATGCATTTGACTTTCATTTGATTCAAAAAGCTCTGTTTGAATGTGTTTGACTTCCATTTGATTTAATTAAGTTTGTTTGAATGTGTTTGACTTTCATTCGATTAAATTAGGTTTGTTTGAAATGTGTTTGACTTTCATTTGATTCAATTAGGTTTGTTTGAATGTGTTTGACTTTCATTGGATTCAATTAGGTTTGTTAGAATGTGTTTGCCTCTCATATGATTCAATTAGCTTTGTTGAATGCATTAGACTTTAATTTGATTCAAGAAGCTTTTTTTTGAATGTGTTTGAATTTCATTTGATTCAATTAGCTTTTTACAATGCATTTGACTTTCATTTGATTTAATTAGCTTTGTTAAATGTACTTGACTTTCGTTTGATTCCGAAAGCTTTGTTTGAATGTGTTTGACTTTCATTTGATTTAATTAACTTTGTTTGAATGTGTTTGACTTTTATTTGATTCAACAAGCTTTGTCTGAATGTGTTTGACTTTCTTTTTATTTAATTAGCTTTGTTTGAATGTGTTTGACTTTCATTTGATTCAATTAGCTTTGTACAATGCATTTGACTTTCATTTGATTTAATTAGATTTATTAAATGTATTTGACTTTCATTTGATTCAGAAAGCTTTGTTTGAATGTGTTTGACTTTCATTTGATTTAATTAGATTTATTAAATGTATTTGACTTTCATTTGATTCAGAAAGCTTTGTTTGAATGTGTTTGAATGTGTTTGACTTTCATTCGAATCAATTAGCATTGATAAATGCATTTGACTTTCATTTTATTTAAAAAGCTCTGTTTGAATGTGTTTGACTTTCCTTTGATTCAATTAGCTTATATAGAATGTGTTTGACTTTCATTTGATTTAATTAGCTTTGTTTAATTGTGTTTGACTTTCATTTGATTCAGTTAGCTTTATTGAATGCATTTGACTTTCATTTGATTCAAAGAAGATTTGTTTGAATGTGTTTGACTTTTATTTGATTCAATTAGCTTTTCTTGAATGTGTTTGACTTTCATTTGATTCAATTAGCTTTGTAGAATGCATTTGACTTTCATTTGATTAAATTAAGCTTTGTTGAATGCATTTGACTTTCATTTGATTCAGAAAGCTTTGTTGGAATGTGTTTGACTTTCATTTGATTTAATTAGCTTTGTTTGAATGTGTTTGACTTTTATTTGATTCAAAAAGCTTTGTTTGAATGTGTTTGACTTTCATTTAATTCGTTTAGCTTTGTAGAATGCATTTCACTTTCATTTGATTTAATTAGCTTTGTTAACGCTCTGTTTGAATGTGTTTGACTTTCATTTGATTCAATTAGGTTTGTTTGAATGTGTTTGTCTTTCATTGGATTCAATTAGGTTAGTTTGAATGTGTTGACTTTCATTTGATTCAATTAGCTTTATAGAATGCATTTGACTTTCATTTGATTCAAAAAAGCTCTATTTGAATGATTTTGTCTTTCATTTAATTTGATTAGGTTTGTTTGAATGTGTTTGACTTTTATTGGATTCAATTTGGTTTGTTTGAATGTGTTTGACTTTCATTCGATTCAATTAGCTTTGATGAACGCATTTGATTTTCATTTGATTCAAAAAGCTTTGTTTGATTGTGTTTGACATTCATTTGATTCAATTAGGTTTTTTTAAATGTGTTTGACGTTCATTGGATTCAATTAGGTTTGTTTGAATGTGTTTTGACTTTCATTCGATTCAATTAGCTTTTGATAAATGCATTTGACTTTCATTTGATTAAAAAAGCTCTGTTTGAATGTGTTTGACTTTCATTTGATTCAATTAGCTTTATTGAATGTATTTGACTTTCATTTGATTCAAGAAGATGTGTTTGAATGTGTTTGACTTTCATTTGATTCAATTAGCTTTGCTTGAACGTGTTTGACTTTCATTTTGGTTCAATTAGCTTTGTAGAATGCATTTGACTTTCATTTTATTAAATTAGCTTTGTTGAATACATTTGACTTTCATTTGATTCAGAAAGCTTTGTATGAATGTGTTTGACTTTCATTTGATTTAATTAGCTTAGTTTGAAAGTGTTTGATTTTTATTTGATTCAAAAAGCTTTGTTTGAATGTGTTTTGACTTTCATTTGATTCAATTAGGTTTGTATGAATGTGTTTGACTTTCATTTTATTCGTTTAGCTTTGTAGAACGCATTTGGACTTTCATTTGATTTAATTAGCTTTGTTGAACGCAATTGACTTTCATTTGATTCAGAAGGCTTTATTTGAATGTGTTTGACTTTCATTTGATTCAATTAGCTTTATAGAATGCATTTGACTTTCATTTGATTCAAAAAGCTCTGTTTGAATTGTGTTTGACTTCCATTTGATTTAATTTAAGTTTGTTTGAATGTGTTTGACTTTCATTTCGATTAAATTAGGTTTGTTTGAAATGTGTTTGACTTTCATTTGATTCAATTAGGTTTGTTGAATGTGTTTTGACTTTCATTGGATTCAATTAGGTTTGTTAGAATGTGTTTGCCTCTCATTTTATTCAATTAAGCTTTGTTGAATGCATTAGACTTTAATTGGATTCAAGAAGCTTTTTTTGAATGTGTTTGAATTTCATTTGATTCAATTAGCTTTTTACAATGCATTTGACTTTCATTTGATTTAATTAGCTTTGTTAAATGTACTTGACTTTCGTTTGATTCAGAAAGCTTTGTTTGAATGTGTTTGACTTTCATTTGATTTAATTAACTTTGTTTGAATGTGTTTGACTTTTATTTGATTCAACAAGCTTTGTTTGAATGTGTTTGACTTTCTTTTTATTTAATTAGCTTTGTTTGAATGTGTTTGACTTTCATTTGATTCAATTAGCTTTGTACAATGCATTTGACTTTCATTTGATTTAATTAGATTTATTAAATGTATTTGACTTTCATTTGATTCAGAAAGCTTTGTTTGAATGTGTTTGACTTTCATTTGATTTAATTAGCTTTGTTTGAATATGTTTGACTTTGATTTGATTCGTTTAGCTTTTAGAATGCATTTGACTTTAATTTGATTGAAAAAGCTTTATTGAATGTGTTTGACTTTCATTCGAATCAATTAGCTTTGATGAATGCATTTGACTTTCATTTTATTCAAAAAGCTCTTTTGAATGTGTTTGACTTTCTTTGATTCAATTAGCTTATATAGAATGTTTGACTTTCATTTGATTTAATTAGCTTTGTTTAATTGTGTTTGACTTTCATTTGATTCAGTTAGCTTTTTGAATGCATTTGACTTTCATTTGATTCAAGAAGTTTGAATGTGTTTGACTTTCATTTGATTCAATTAGCTTTCTTGAATGTGTTTGACTTTCATTTGATTCAATTAGCTTTGTAGAATGCATTTGACTTTCATTTGATTAAATTAGCTTTGTTGAATACATTTGACTTTCATTTGATTCAGAAAGCTTTGTTGAATGTTTTGACTTTCATTTGATTTAATTAGCTTTTTGAAAGTGTTTGATTTGATTCAAAAAGCTTTGTTTGAATGTGTTGGACTTTCATTTGATTCAATTAGGTTTGTTTGAATGTGTTTGACTTTCATTTGATTCGTTTAACTTTGTAGAATGCATTTGACTTTCATTTGATTTAATTAGCTTTGTTGAACGCAATTGACTTTCATTTGATTCAGAAAGCTTTATTTGAATGTGTTTGACTTTCATTTGATTCAATTAGCTTTATAGAATGCATTTGACTTTCATTTGATTCAAAAAGCTCTGTTTGATTGTGTTTGACTTCCATTTGATTTAATTAAGTTTGTTTGAATGTGTTTGACTTTCATTCGAAAAATTAGGTTTGTTTGAAATGTTTTGACTTTCATTTGATTCAATTAGGTTTGTTTGAATGTGTTTGACTTTCATTGGATTCAATTAGGTTTGTTAGAATGTGTTTGCCTCTCATTTTATTCAATTAGCTTTGTTGAATGCATTAGACTTTAATTGGATTCAAGAAGCTTTTTTTGAATGTGTTTGAATTTCATTTGATTCAATTAGCTTTTTACAATGCATTTGACTTTCATTTGATTTAATTAGCTTTGTTAAATGTACTTGACTTTCGTTTGATTCAGAAAGCTTTGTTTGAATGTGTTTGACTTTCATTTGATTTAATTAACTTTGTTTGAATGTGTTTGACTTTTATTTGATTCAACAAGCTTTGTTTGAATGTGTTTGACTTTCTTTTTATTTAATTAGCTTTGTTTGAATGTGTTTGACTTTCATTTGATTCAATTAGCTTTGTACAATGCATTTGACTTTCATTTGATTTAATTAGATTTATTAAATGTATTTGACTTTCATTTGATTCAGAAAGCTTTGTTTGAATGTGTTTGACTTTCATTTGATTTAATTAGCTTTGTTTGAATGTGTTTGACTTTCATTTGATTCGTTTAGCTTTGTAGAATGCATTTGACTTTAATTTGATTGAAAAAAGCTTTATTTGAATGTGTTTGACTTTCATTCGAATCAATTAGCTTTGATGAATGCATTTGACTTTCATTTTATTCAAAAGCTCTTTGAATGTGTTTGACTTTCCTTTGATTCAATTAGCTTATATAGAATGTGTTTGACTTTCATTTGATTTAATTAGCTTTGTTTAATTGTGTTTGACTTTCATTTGATTCAGTTAGCTTGATTGAATGCATTTGACTTTCATTTGATTCAAGAAGATGTTTGAATGTGTTTGACTTTCATTTGATTCAATTAGCTTTTCTTGAATGTGTTTGACTTTCATTTGATTCAATTAGCTTTGTAGAATGCATTTGACTTTCATTTGATTAAATTAGCTTTGTTGAATGCATTTGACTTTCATTTGATTCAGAAAGCTTTGTTGGAATGTGTTTGACTTTCATTTGATTTATTAGCTTTGTTTGAATGTGTTTGACTTTTATTTGATTCAAAAGCTTTGTTGAATGTGTTTGAATTTCATTTGATTCAATTAGCTTTCTTTGA